>NW_026781262.1:300000-463635 GCF_030144855.1 Hypanus sabinus | reverse complement strand
GAGGAAGGAGGATGGGGAAGAGAGACGCCACATGAGGAAGGGGGATGGGGAGGAGAGATCCCACAGGAGGAAGGAGGATGGGGAAGAGAGATCCCATGAGGAGGAAGGGGGATGGGGAAGAGAGATCCCACAGGAGGAAGGGAGATGGGGAAGAGAAATTCCAAAGGAGGAAAGGGGATGGAGAAGAGAGAACCCACAGGAGGAAGGGATCCCACAGGAAGAAGGGGACGGGGAAGGGAGATCCCACAGGAGGAAGGGGGATGGGGAAGGGTGATCCCACAGGAGGAAGGGATCCCACAGGAAGAAGGGGACGGGGAAGGGAGATCCCACAGCAGGATGAGGCATGGGGAAAAGAGATCCCACAGGAGGAAGCGGATATCGAGAGAGATTAAACAGGATGAAGGGGGAAGAGGTTGAGAGATCAGCCAGGAGGAGGAGGGATGGGGAAGAGAGTTCCCACAGGAGGATGTGGGACGTAAGAGAAATCTCACAGGACAATGGTGCATGCCAAAGAGAGATCCGACAGGAAGAAGTCGATGGGGGAGAGAGATCCCACAGGAGGAAAGGGTATGGGGAAGAGAAATCCATAGACGGAAGGGGGATGGGGAAGAGAGATCTCACAGGAAGCGGGGAGGGGGGAAGACATCCCACAGGAGGATGAGGAAAGAGTAATAGAGAGCCCACAGGAGGAATGGGGATGGGGACAAGATTCCAAAGACTGGAAGGGGGATTGGGATGAGAGGTCCCACAGGAGGATTCCAAGGGTAAATGATAATCCTACAAGACGAGAAGATGCAGAAATTTTTTGTACGTGTATGTTGGGTCTGAACAGAGACCCAGAGGAGATGCGCCCTCGTTCTTTGCGTATCTGGAAGTGAGCAAAGTCACACACGGGGAAGAGCAGTGGGAGGACAATCTCACAATGGTATTTCTTTCCTTCTCACTGGGACAGTCTGCTGATGGTTTCTTGTCCCTCACTGGGAAGGGGGTGTGAATCTCTGACCCACCTGCTGCAGTCAGTGTCGGTCTGGGTGTCAGTAACAGTGAGAAGGAACATTGTCAATGGACGTGTCACAGACAGCGAGAAACACGGCCATTCCTGTGATTTACTACCATTAAACCAATGGCTGTTGTTCACTGACCTGATGAAGTCTCCAAAATCCCTTCACAAGGAACCACAGAACCCTCCCGTCCTTGGGGAATTACTGACCGATCCCCTGGGCATTTGTCACAATTCTTCACAATCTGATTTACTACAGTTTTACACAAATTCCTTTACATTGAAACAACGCAATGAGACAGTTTCACATTTCAGAGTGAGACATAAACCAAGTTACCTCAACTCCTGGCACTTGTGCAGCCTGGGTCCCAGCCGCTGGATTCCTTCACACTGAATGTGGCATTTCTCCAGGTCGAGGTGTTTTATTGTATCACAGAATCCGATGACATGAGATAGGACTGCACAGTCAATCGGGGTCAGTGTCATTCCACTGAATGAAACTCTTTCCACAGATCCCAGTGCGGCCTGAGCCAGCCCACGATTCTGAGACTCAAACAGGTAGTGCAATGTGTTCAGGAGGCTCCTTTTACCTGCTTCACTCCATGTGTTTCCACTCTGGCGTTCAACTTCCTCCTTCACCCAGTCAATCACCCGGCAGGTTGTTTGATGAGGAAATGGACTCAGAAACTCCTCCAGGCCCCGAGCTGTCATTGGGGAGGAGAGACCAGCAACAAAACGGAGAAATACCTCAAATCGCCCATCTGTCGTGCTGTGGACTTCAGTGAGGAATTTCAGGATATCCCTGGGATGTGGATTCAGGAATTGTGCGACTGCAGCTACAAACTCTTGGATGGTGAGGTGTGGGAATGTGTACACCACGCTCCGGGCAGAATATTCTCTGTCCAAAAGCTCCATCAGGAACCCAGACAGGAACTGGGAAGACTGCACATTGTACTTGATCAAATCTCCATCTGTAAACACAATCTTCTTCTCGGACACTCCTCTGAAGGCCATCTGACCAACCCTGAGTAACACATCACGGGGGTTCTCAATCTCACGGCCGTGGTTTTTCAGGATGTTGTAAATATAGTAGGAGTACAGTTGGGTGATGGTCTTGGGAACTCGCTGCGGGTCCCTGACACTTTGTGTGAAGAAGGGGCCCAGTGCCAGAGCGAGGATCCAGCAGTAGGAGGGATTGTAGCTCATGGTGTACAGGATCTCGTTCTCCTTCATGTATTTGAAAACAGCTTCTGCCACCGTCTGATCTTCAAAATGCTTGATGAAATATTCCTTCCGTTCTTCACAATGAAATCCCAGGATTTCAGCCCGGATACTGATCTCTGCCTTTTCCAATAAATGTAACGCAGTGGGGCGGGTGGTCACCAGCACTGAACACCCTGGGAGCAGCTTGTGCTGGATTAAACTGTACACGATATCAGACACCTTACACATGAATTCGGGATCTGTGCATGTGGACTGAGTTTCTGTGTCTTTCCGACTGTCAGCAAAATCAATTGTGTCATTGAATTCATCCAAACCATCGAATATAAACAGCAGTCCCTCTGGGTTCTTCCAGACCTCTCTCAGGATATTCCCAAAGTAAGGATGCTGATCCAGAATCAGTTCCTTCAGATTTATTCTGCGGTTAATGGTGTTTAAATCACGGAATTTGAAACTGAAGACAAACTGGAACTGTTGGTATATTTTCCCCGTGGCCCAGTCATAATCAATCTTTTGTACCATTGTTGTTTTCCCGATCCCCGCGACTCCGGCCACTGCTGCCGATCTCCCAGATTTGGATTTACTTCGCGAGAAGCTGCTCTGGAACAACTGATCAGTCCGGATTTTCTTCAGCTCTCCACGGAGATGTTTCTCTCTCCACTCCTCGTGGTCTCTGCCTCTTGCCAGCAGCTCATGTTCCACCAGTTTCCGATCTCGAACAGTAGAAATGACCGTGAGCTCAGCGTATCGATCAACCAGCTGGAAAACCTTCACCTTCTCCCTCATCAGGATCGTGTTCACTCTCAGTGTTTCAGTTTGTGCCCGCAGAGTCTCCTTGTGTTTCTGTTGAACATCTTCCATGGGAACAGACAGTGGACAAACTGTTAGATGCCTCACCGCTGAACTCAGTGTTTAAGCACACAAGAGTTAGCTCAAAGCTATTGAATTAATTGGATTTGTCAATGGATGTTCGTACAGTAAAGTAAATTCAATTAACAGACTGCTGACTGGACAGAGAGGCCTGGTCTAGGTAAACACCAGATCATCACATTTCCACATTAACTGTGCTGTGAAGGTGAGTATTTCCCTGGTAGTTTACTGACCCCCAACTGTCCTGTACTGGAAAACATCTCACTACTGTGACAGCTGTCATTCTACCTGTGGAAGAAACTTTTCATCCCCATTGTTGCTGTGCCGTATGGATATAGAGAAGAGGGAGGTGGGCATTCTGTCAAAGGAATAGGTCGGGGAATCACAGCTACCCCTCCTCTCTCACCATCACTGAATCAAAATACAAAGAAACAGTGTGCAGGATCCTGCCAGGGGAGTGTGCGGTCTGACAGTGTGTCATGACCCTGTCAGCGGTTTTTTGGGCCTCACAATGTGTCAGGACCCTGTCAAGTGTGTGTGGGGTCTCACAGTGTGTCAGGACCCTCTTAGGGGTGCGTGGGGTCTCACAGTGTGTTAGGACCCTGTCAGGGGAGTGTGGTGCCTGACCGTGTATCAGGACCCTGTAAGGGGTGTGTGGTGTCTCGCAGTGTGTCAGGACACTGTCAAGGGTGTGTGGGGTCTCGCAGTGTGTCAGGAGCCTGTCAGAGGTGTGTGGGGTCTCACAGTGTATCAGGACCCTGTCGGGGATGTGTGGAGACACACAGAGTGACCGGACACTCAGGGGTGTGTGGTGTCTCGCAGTGTGTCAGGACACTGTCAAGGGTGTGTGGGTTCTCACAGTGTGTCTGGACCCTGTGAGGGGGTGTTTAGGTCTCACAGTGTGTCAGGACCCTGTCAGGGGTGTGTGGGATCTCGCAGTGTATCAGGACCCTGTCAGGGGTGTGTTATGTCGCACAGTGTATCAGGACCCTTTCAGGGGTGTGTGGGGTCTCACAGTGTATCAGGAGCCTGTCAGGGTTGTGTGGGGTCTCACAGTGTGTCAGGACCCTGCCCGGGTTGTGTGGGTACTCACAGTGTGACCGGACACAGGCAGGGGTGTGTGGGGTCTCACAGTGTCTGCGGACCCTGTCAAGGGTGTGTGGGTTCTCACAGTGTATCAGGACCCTGTCAAGGATGTGTAGTGTATCAATGTGTGTCGGGACACTGTTAGGGATGTGTGGGGTGTCACACTATGTCAGGACCCTGTCAGGGGTGTGTGGTGTCTCGCAGTGTGTCAGGACCCTGTCAGGGTTTTGTCGGGTCTGACAGCGTATCGGGACCATGCTGGGGAGTGTGGGATCTCATAGTGTGTCAGGACCTTCTTAGGGGTATGTGGGGTATCAGGGTATCAGGTCCCTGTCAGGGGAGTGTGGTGCCTGACAGTGTATCAGGACCCTATCAGGGGTGCGTGGTGTCTCGCAGAGTGTCCGGACACTGTCAGGGCGGTGTGGGGTCTGACAGTGTGTCAGCACCCTGTAAAGGGTGTTTGTGGGGTCCCACAGCGTGTCGGGACCCTGTAAGGTGTGTGTGGGATTCACAGTGTATCAGAACTCTGTCAGGAGTGTGTGGGGTCTCACAGTGTGTCAGGACCCTGTCAAGGGTGAGTGAGGTCTCAAAGTGTGAACGCACCCTGTCAGAGTTTTGAGGGAACTCACAACGTGTCGGGACAATATCAGGGGTGTGTGGGAGCGCACAGTGTGTCAGGATCCAGTCAGGGTAGTGTGGCGTCTGTTAAGGGTTAGTTGGGTCTCACAGTGTGTCGTGAACCTGCAGCGGGTGTGTGGGGTCTCACAGTGTGTCAGGACCCTGTCAGGGGTGTGTGGGGTCTCACAGTGTGTCAGGATCCTGTCAGGGGTGTGTGGTGTCTCACAGTGTGTCAGGACCCTGTCAGGGATGTGTAGGGTCTCACAGTGTGTCCGGACCCTGACCGGGTTGTGTGCGGTCTCACTGTGTGTCGGGACCCTGTCAGGTGCGTGTGGGGTATCACAGTGCGTCAGGACCCTGTCAGGGATGTGTGGGGTCTCACAGTGTGTCCGGACCCTGACCGGGTTGTGTGCGGTCTCACTGTGTGTCGGGACCCTGTCAGGTGCGTGTGGGGTATCACAGTGTGTCAGGACCCTGTCAGGGGTGTGTGGGGTCTCACAGTGTGTCCGGACCCTGACCGGGGTGTGTGCGGTTTCACTGTGTGTCAGGACACTGTCAGGAATGTGTGGTGTCTCACAGTGTGTGTGGAACCTTTCAGGGGTGTGTGTTGTCTGACAATGTGTCAGGAACTAGATTTGGCTATGTGGTGTCTGAATCTGTGTCAGTACCCTGATAGAGGTGTGTGGTTTCTCACAGTGTATGGGGGTCCCTGTCTGGGATGGGTCGGGACTCACAGAGTGTCAAGATCCTGCCAGGGGTGTGTGGGGTCTCACAGTGTGCAGGATCCTGCCAGGGGGAGTGTGCGTTCTGACAGTGTGTCATGACCCTGTCAAGGGTGTGTAGTGTCAAACGGATTCAGGACCCTGTCAGGGGTGTGTGGGATTTTGCAGTGTGTCAGGACACTCTCAGGGCGTGTGAGGTTTCACAGTGTGTCAGGACCCTGCCAATCGTGTGTGGGTCTGACAGTGTGTGAAGACGCTGTCAGTGGTGTCTGGTCTCTCACAATGTGTCAACACCATGTCAGGGGTGTGGGGTCTCACTGTGTGTCAGGACCCTGTCAGGGGTGTTTGGCTTCTCACAGTGTGTCAGGATCCTGTCAGGGGTGTGTGCGGTCTCCCAGTGTGTCCGGACCCTGTTAGGGGTGTTTGGCTTCTCACAGTGTGTCAGAACCTTTCAGGGGTGTGTGAGGTCTCCCAGTGTGTCCGGACCCTGTTAGGGGTGTGTAGGGTCTCACAGTGTGTCCGGACCCTGTCAGGGGTGTGCGGGGTCTCACAGTGTGTCAGGACCCTGTCAGGTGCGTGTGGGGTATCACAGTGTGTCACGACACTGTCAGGGGTGCGTGGGGTCTCACAATGTGTGTGGAACCTTTCAGGGGTGTGTGTTGTCTGACAATGTGTCATGAACTAGATTTGGTTATGTGGTGTCTGAATGTGTGTCAGTACCCTGATAGAGATGTGTGGTTTCTCACAGTGTGTGGGTTCCCTGTCTGGGATGGGTCGGGACTCACAGTGTGTCAAGATCATGCCAGGTGTGTGTGGGGTCTCACAGTGTGACAGGACCCTGTCAGGGGAGGGTGGTGTCTCACAGTGTGACAGGACCCTGTCAGGGGTGTATGGGATCTCACAGTGTTTCAGGACAGTTTCAAGGAAGTGTAGTGTATCAATGGGTGTCGGGACCCTGTCAGTGATGTGTGGGGTGTCACACTATGTCAGGACCCTGTCAGGGATGTGTGGGGACTCACAGTGTGTCATGACCCTGTCAAGGGCGTGTAGTATATCAATGGGTGTCTGTACCCTGTCAAGTGTGTGTGGGGTCTCACAGTGTATCAGGACCCTGTCAGGGGTGTGTGGGGTCTCACAGTGTATCATTGACCCTGGCATGGGTGTGTGGGGTCTCACAGAGTATCAGGACCCTGTCAGGGGTGTGTGGAGTCTCACAGTGTGTCACGACCCTGTCAAGGGTGTGTAGGTTCTCACAGTGTGTCTGGACCTTGTGAGGGGGTTTTAGGTCTCACAGTGTATCAGGTCCCTGTCAAGGGTGTGCGGGATCTTGCAGAGTATCAGGACCCTGTCAGGGGTGTGTGTGGTCTCACAGTGTGTCAGGACCCTGTCAGGGGTGTGCGGGGTCTCACAGTGTATCAGGACCCTGTCAGGGGTGTGTTGGGTCTCACAGTGTATCAGGACCCTTTCAGGGGTGTGTGGGCTCTCACAGTGTATCAGGACACTGTCAGGGTTGTGTGGGGTCTCACAGTGTGTGAGGACCTTGCCCGGGTTGTGTGGGTACTCACAGTGTGACCGGACAAAGGCAGGGGTGTGTGGGGTCTCACAGTATCTCCGGACCCTGTCAAGGGTGTGTGGGTTCTCACAGTGTATCAGGACCCTGTCAAGGATGTGTGGGGTCTAACAGTGTGCCAGGTCCATGACAGGGGTGTGTGGTGTCTCACAGTGTATCAGGACCCTGTCAGAGATGTGTGATGTCTCACAGTGTGTCAGGACCCTGTCAGAAATGTGTGGAGTCTCACAGTGTGTTATGACCCTGTCAAGGGTGTGTGGTGTATCAATGGGTGTCAGGACACTCTTAAGGGTGTGTGGGTTCTCACCGTGTGTCAGGACCCTGTGAGGGGGGTTTTAGGTCTCACAGTATATTAGGACCCCGTCAAGGGTGTGTTGGATCTTGCAGTGTATCAGGACCCTGTCAGGGGTGTGTGGGGTCTCACAGTCTGTCAGGACCCTGTCAGGGGTTTGTGGGGTCTCACACTGTATCAGGACCCTGTCAGGGGTGTGCTGGGTCGCACAGTGTCTCGGGACCCTGTCAGGGGTGTCTGGGGTCTCACCGTGTGTCAGGAGCCTGTCAGAGGTGTGTGGGGTCTCAACAGTGTATCAGCAGCCTGTCAGGGTTGTGTGGGGTCTCACAGTGTGTCAGGGCCCAGCCAGGGTTGTGTGGGTACTCACAGTGTGTCCGGACACTGGCAGGGGTGTGTGGGGTCTCACAGTGTCTCCGGACCCTGTCAAGGGTGTGTGGGTTCTCACAGTGTATCAGGACCCTGTCAAGGATGTGTAGTGTATCAATGTGTGTCGGGACCCTGTCAGGGATGTGTGGGGTTCACGGTACGTCAGAACCTTGTCAGGGATGTGACACAGTGTGTCATGACCCTGTCAAGGGCGTGTAGTATATCAATCGGTGTCAGTACCCTATCACGTGTGAGTGGGGTCTCACAGTGTGTCTGGACCCAGTCAGGGGTGTGTGGGGGCTCACAGTGTATCAGGACCCTGTCAGGGGTGTGTGGGGACTCACAGTGTGTCGGTTCCCTGACAGGGGTTTGTGGTGACTCACAGTGTATCATGACACTGTCAGGGGTGTGTTTGGTCTCACAGTGTATCAGGAACCTGTCAGGTGTGTGTGGGGTCCCACAGTGTATCAGGACCCTGTCTGGGGTGTGTGAGGTCAGACAGTGTGTCAGGACCCTGTCAGAAATGTGTGGAGTCTCACAGTGTGTCATGAACCTGTCAAGGGTGTGTGGTGTATCAAAGGGTGTCAGGACGCTGTCAAGGGTGTGTGGGCTCTCACAGTGTGTCAGGAACCTGTGAGGGGGGTTTTAGGTCTCACAGTGTATCAGGACCCCGTCAAGGGTGTGTGGGGTCTCACAGTGTGACAGGACCCTGTCAGGGGTTTGTGGGGTCTCGCAGTGTATTAGGACCCTGTCAGGGGTGAGTGGGGTCTCACAGAGTGTGAGGACCCTGTCAGGGGTATGTGGGGTCTCACAGTGTATAAGGACACTCTCAGGGGTGTTTTGGGTCGCACAGTGTATCAGGACCCTGTCAGGGGTGTGTGGTGTCTCACAGAGTGTCAGGAGCCTGTCAGAGGTGTGTGGGGTCTCACAGTGTATCCGGAGCCTGTCAGGGGTGTGTGGGTTCTCACAGTGTGTCAGGACCCTGTCAGAAATGTGTGGAGTCTCACAGTGTGTCATGACCCTGTCAAGGGTGTGTGGTGTATCAATGGGTGTCAGGACACTGTGAGGGTGGTTTTAGGTCTCACAGTGTATCAGGACCCTGTCAGGGGTGTGTGGGGTCTCGCAGAGTGTCAGGACCCTGTCAGGGGTGTGTGGGGTCTCACAGTGTATCAGGACCCTGCCAGGGTTGTATGGGTACTCACCGTGTTTCCGGACACTGGCAGGGGTGTGTGGGGTCTCACAGTGTCTCCGGACCCTGTCAGGGGTGTTTGAGTCTCTCAGTGTATCAGGACCCTGTCAGGTGTGTGTGGGGTCTCACAGTGTGGTAGGTCCCTGACAGGGGTGTGTGGTGACTCACTGTGTATCAGGAACCTGTCAGGGGTGTGTTTGGTCTCACAGTGTATCAGGACCCTGTCAGGTGGGTGTGGGGTCTCACAGTGTGTCAGGACCCAGTGTATCAGGACCCTGGCAGGGGTCTGTGAGGTCTCATAGTGTATCTGGAGCCTGTCACGGGTGTGTGGAATCTCACAGTGTGTCATGACCCTGTCAAGGGAGTGTGGTGTATCAATTGGTGTCAGGACACTGTCAAGGGTGTGTGGGTTCTCACAGTGTGTCAGGACCCTGTGAGGGGGGTTTTAGGTCTTACAGTGTATCAGGACCCTGTGAAGGGTGTGTGCGATCTTGCAGTGTATCAGGACCCTGTCAGTGGTGTGTGGGGTCTCACAATGTGTCAGGACCCTATCAGGGGTTTGTGGGGTGTCACAGTGTATCAGGACCCTGTCAGGGTTGTGTTGGGTGGCACAGTGTGTCAGGACCCTGCCAGGGTATGTGGGTACTCACCGTGTTTCCCGACACTGGCAGGGGTGTGTGGGGTCTCACAGTGTCTACTGACCCTGTCAATGATGTGTAGTGTATCAATGTGTGTCAGGACCTTGTCAGGGATGTGTGGGGTCTCACAGTGTATCAGGACCCTGTCAAGTGTGTGTGGGGTCTCACGGTGTGTCAGGACCTTGTCAGGGATGTGTGGGGTCTCACAGTGTATCAGGGCCCTGTCAAGTGTGTGTGGGGTCTCACAGTGTGTCAGGACCCTGTCAAGATTGTGTGGGGTCTCACAGTGTGTCAGGTCCCTGACAGGGGTGTGTGGTGTCTCACAGGGTATCAGGACCCTGGCAGGGCTGTGTGGGGTCTCACAGTGTATCAGGAGCCTTTCAGGGGTGTGTGAGTTCTCACGGTGGTTCAGGACCCTGTCAAGTGTGTGTGGGGTCTAACAGTGTATCAGGACCGTGTCAGGTGTGTGTTGGGTCTCACAGAGTATCAGGACCCTGTCAGGGGTGTGTGGTGTCTCACAGTGTGTCTGCACCCTGTCAGGGGTGTGTGGGTTCTGACAATATGTCAGGAACTATATTTGGCTATGTGGGGTCTCAATGAGTGTCAGTACCTGATGGAGGTGTGTGGTTTCTCACAGTGTATGGGGACCCCGTCTGGGATGGGTCGGGATTCACAGAGTGTCAAGATCCTGCCAGGGGTGTGTGGGGTCTGACAGTGTGCAGGATCCTGCCAGGGGAGTGTGCGGTCTGACAGTGTATCCGCACCCTGTCAGGTGTGTGTGGGGTCTCACAGTGTGGTAGGTCCCTGACAGGGGTGTGTGGTTACTCACTGTGTATCAGGAACCTGTCAGGGGTGTGTTTGGTGCCAGTGTATCAGGACCCTGTCAGGTGGGTGTGGGGTCTCACAGTGTGTCAGGACCCAGTGTATCAGGACCCTGGCAGGGGTCTGTGGGGTCTCATAGTGTATCTGGAGCCTGTCACGGGTGTGTGGTGTCTCCCAGTGTATCCGCACCCTGCCAGGGGAGTGTGCGGTCTGACAGTGTGTCATGACCCTGTCAAGGGTGTGTAGTGTATCAAATCAATGGGTGCCAGGACACTGTCAAGGGTGTGTGGGATCTTGCAGTGTGCCAGGACCCTGTCAGGGGTGTTTTAGGTCTCACAGTGTATCAGGACCCTGTCGGGGATGTATGGAGACACACAGAGTGTCAGGGCCCCGACAACGTGTTCGTGGGGTCACACTGTGCGTCCGGTCCCTGTGAATGGTGTGTGCTGTCTCACAGTGTTTCCGGAAGCTGTCAGGGGTGTTTGGGGTCTCACAGTGTATCCGGACCCTGTCAGGGGCGTGTGGGGTCTCACAATGTGTCATGACACTGTCAAGGATGTGTAGTGTATCAATGGGGGTCAGGACCCTGTCAAGGGTGTGTTGGGTCTCACAGTGTGTCAGGACGCTGTCAGTCGTGTGTGGGGTCTCACAGTGTGTCCGGACCCTGACCGGGGTGTGTGCGGTCTAACTGTGTGTCAGTACCCTGTCAGGGATGTGTGGTGCCTCACAGTGTGTGTGGACCCTTTCAGGGGTGTGTGTTGTCTGAGAATGTGTCAGGAACTAGATTTGGCTTTGTGGTGTCTCAATGTGTGTCAGTACCCTGATAGAAGTGTGTGGTTTCTCACAGTGTATGGGGTCCCTGTCTGGGATGGGTCGGGACTCACAGTGTGTCAAGATCCTGCCAGATATGTCTGGGTCTCACAGTGTGCAGGATCATGCCAGTGGAGTGTGATATCTGACAGTGTGTCATGATCCTGTCAAGGGTGTGCTGTATATCAAATCAAAGGATGGCTGGACCCTATCAACGGTGTGTGGGATCCTGCAGAGTATCAGGACCCTGTCAGGGGTGTGTGGGTCTCACAGTGTATCAGGAGCCTGTCAGGGTTGTGTGGGGTCTCACAGTGTGTCAGGACCCTGCCAGGGTTGTGTGGGTACTCACCGTGTTTCCGGACACTGGCAGGGGTGTGTGGGGTCTCACAGTGTCTCCGGTCCCTGTCATGGCTGTTTGGGTCTCACAGTGTATCAGGACCCTGTCAGGTGTGTCTGGGGTCTCACAGTGTGGCGGGACCCTGTCAGGGGTGTGTGCGGTCTCACAGTGTGTGTGGAACCTTTCCGGAGTGTGTGTTGTCTGAGAATGTGTCAGGAACTAGATTTGGCTATGTGGTGTCTCAATGTGTGTCAGTACCCTGGTAGAGGTGTGTGTTTTCTCCCAGTGTATGGGGACCCTTTCTGGGATGGGTCGGGACTCACAGTGTGTCAAGATCCTGACAGATGTGTGTGGGGTCTCACAGTGTGTCAGGACCCTGTCAGGTATGTGAGGGGTCTCTATTCAATGTATTCAGCTGTGATAGGGAGCGTAGGAAAACATTTATCTTGGACATATTTAATTTCGAGGATGTGACAGTGGTAGAAATGATGTTGTTCAATAAACAGGGGGTGTATCTGTTTCATATTCAGAAATGAGTGTGGGAATTTCACTGTCAGCTGTGTTCCCTCTGTAAACTGGATGAAGGACAATGAGGAGCAAGCTTGTCGCGATTTATTGAACCCGTGTTCAGGGACACTGAGGGATTTCATTGACCGGGTGTGGACTGGAGCAACGTTAACAGAGGTCTCAGAGACGAGATTAGTTTGTAATCTGCATGATTGGTTTATCTCTGGTACCAAATTTAAATTATCATCTTTGGGATTTGTTCCTGTAATTGAGAGAGACTGAGCCGGGGTTTTGGCCGAGATTCCCTATATTTATGTTAAGAGCTTCGAATAATCAGACAAAACATGGGCTGATGCAATATCAATATGTTTTGTGATATTTGTCTTTCCTACGCTCTCTCCTCTGTTAAATGTGCAGTTGAGTGACACAATTCAGTCTCCGATGATGATGTCTTACAATCTCTGAGCCTATGCACTGCCCCGGGCTCCATTTTCACAGACATGATGGGCTTATGGATGTAGTGAGCTTCCCATCCAGACGGTCACAATTTAACTAATTGCAATATTATTTATATATATTTTTCAGTCCTCTGCACCTTCCTTGCCGCGATCCCACAACTCTCGGTTTCTCTGTCCTAATTCCCATCTCTCACCCTTCCACAGTGTCCCTCACACAACACCAGCAGACAGGAATCTCAGCTTCTGTGGACTGAGCTGAGGAATATGTCCCCAGTCTCATCCTCTCTAACACTGTAGCAGTGTTTGCACTAGGGAGTGCAGATATGAACACAGTGGGTCCATTTGCTGCTCTGTGGTTGAACAGACCAGTTGGGATGTTACCTGCTTTTCTAATTAAAGTGATGCTATTATTACTATTCTGTGACTGGAACTTCCGTGGATGCCCAACTCTAAGAAAAGATAATCTGCAGGAACTGGGAGAGTTTAGAAAATGGTTCAGGATGAAGCTGTTAAGGAAGGGGCAGCGGTTGGCAAGAGAAGGTTTTGACTTTTTGGTGTGAAGAAATATAAGTTTTTTTTCCATTCTCCATAACCCCCCTTCTCCACTCAGACTCCGGTGGGGTTCTGTAGTTGCAGACCCCAGAGTGGTGTGACCACTTTCCTCAATCTCGCCAAATCTCTGCCTCTTCCCTCAAAATGTCCTTTGAAAACTCTCCCTCTAGCAAACACGTTTCCCTGTGCCAGCATTTACCTGGTCAGATCCTGTTGGCTCAACAACTGAACCGCCCAAAGCAAATTACAACTGTTGGTGGAAACAGAGGTCAAGTTTCAACTTAATGAAATTTGCTTCAGCAACATCTGGGCCACTGCGTACCATTCCGAACGGAACTACCGGAGGGATGTTGAGGCTTTAGAGACGGAGCAGAAGAGATTTACCGGGATGCTGCCTGGTTTAGAGGGCAAGTCCTATCATGAGAGGCTGGATAAAATTAGATTTTCCCTGGATCATCGGAGGCTGAGAAGAGCTCTGACACAGGTTTACAAGATTACAAGAGGCATAGATAGAGTGGACTGAGATAATCGGTTTCCCACGGTTGAAATGTCTATTACCAGAGGGAACATATTGAAGGTGAGAGGGTGTAGAATGAAGGGGGATGTGAAGGACAGCTTATTTTTTAAATCAGACAATCGTGGCTGCCTGGAACACACTGCCTGGTAAGGTGATCGAGGCAAATTATTAGAAGCTTTTAAAGGACCTTTGGACAGGCACATGGATGTAAGGATGATGGAGGCATGTGGACATGGTGAAGGAAGGAGAGATTAGTCTTCACGATTGTTTGATTTATTTCTTAGCTGTTTCAGCACAATATTATTTGCCTAATGGCCTGTTCCTGTGTTATACTCTTCAATGTTCAATGCACATTCACTTACCTTTTAGCTCACTGAGAACCTTTAGTAAAAGTTGAGCGGAAATTGGTCGATGGGAAGGATCACAACCTGTTTAAATATCAACAAATTGAGGGAAATCATTTTTGTAACATTTTAAAGTGTGCTGTATTCAATCCAAATTTAAATTAATCTCTGATATTATCTCACCATATATCTGTAATTCCTTCAGTATTCTGTCCAGCTTTGGGACACCAATCCGCATTTTCAAAAAGGTTTCCCACATCACCCTCCGGGCGCGGGAGCCTTTCTCCATCACCAGGCTCAGGAGGAGTTTAGAACTGTCCGCCCGCTCTCCCTTATCAGCGAGATCGGAGATTTTCTGTGAAGAGTAACGGTGAACATATTGGGGACTGACAGGTTCACACAGAGAGTGAGAAGTAAATGATGTGCTCTGTAACGGGTTCACACTGAGCAGTCACCCGGACGGGTGCTGATCCTGTCTGGACATGGACTGTACATTCTGAGTGCAGAGCACACGGAGGGACATTCACCGTGAATCTGTTCCACCAGTCAATGAGATCCTGGCTGGTCTGTGACCGCTTCATTGACGTGGCTCCAAATCCATAAATATTTCCTCACCGGATTTGACCGTGTAAAACAAAAATCATAAAATAATGATCACAGATGAAGGAAGAAGTCAGGAGGGTTTTTGTATCAGCGTGAACAGTCTCTGAGAAGTTGCAGAAAAGATTATATGATTCATCTCCTCAGTCCGCCAGTGTCCAACATGACAGCGGATTACCGGCTGACATCTCATGCACCTCATGACATTCATTTGCCTTTTCCAGTGGAGATTTATTCAGTGATTACACATTACAACATGGCAGTATTCCCCGATCCACACTGTTTGCAGTTACAGATTGTCACAGAATGATCTCCACCCAGAACAGAACACACTCGAGCTACTGTGGCATCCAGTCGTAATGCCCCGGTTCTCACTGAATCCTGCCGTCACACTGTACACTCTTCCCGGAATAAAAATTCCTACCGTATTTCCATTTAAGCTTGTTTATTGCAACATCTTAGTACTGTTGCCTACTCCCCTCGCTCTGAACATTGAGCCACCAGCAGGGGTATTTACAACTTTTCAACCGTCGCTTGAGATTCACATTTTTAAGAATTATTTATATTTATTTCTGATTTGTTTTTATGCTCTATTATCCGATGAGTGAGAGTCCCGACACCCATCAGTCCTGTGACGTGTGAAAATTCAAACCCATTCTCCCTCCCACTCACCCGAAGTTCCTCTCCGCTGAACTGATTCTCGGCCGTTAACGCCAGGCTCACTCCGTGCACCCCTCCTTCCATCGCCTGCTCCAGCCTGTCCCGGTAGAATTCCGTCAGTTGCAGCAGCTGGAAATCGTCCCAGCTTGCCAGGATCTCGGTGATCACTGAGCTCGGACCTGTGAAGGAAAATTAGGAGCATTAAAGAAATTTCAACACCATATGGATAGTAATTTCTCTCTGGAACCTAAAGATCAGAACAAAACACAGTCCGGGGGAGGGGGGAGGGGGGACACGTGATGACGTAGGATCGAGACGCGGGAAACCAGCTCTCCCGTGAAAAATCAGTAAATTAATGTTTAAGTGAAGAAAAGTTAGTAAATACTTTCTAAAAGTTACTTATAAAATACTCCGGATTGTTTCAAACTTTGTCTCATAAACAGAAGATGAAGAAAACTATTACCGTGATGACAACGCAAGTTGGAACAGAATCAAGGCCCGCTGCTGCCAGAGAACCGCGGGCTCAGAACCATTTTACCTGCGGTGATGCGGAACAGGAAACTGCGGCAACATCGACCATTTCCAAAGAAAAAGACCAACAAGAACTGCGCAAACGCGAGCAACTTGAACTACAGATCCCAGATACAATTGAAACCGGAAGTGAAAGTGAATCTGCGGCAAATTCAGATTCTCTGGATAAATCAGACGGAGATGGAGGTAAAAGTTTTTCTGGAAATATAGAAAAAACTTTGATGCAAATAATGCGTAAATTAGAAAAAATAAACGCATTAAAAGAAATCAAAAAAAGATAAATATGGAGATTATGTTTGATAAAATGATAACAATACAGGAAAATGGAAAGAGAATTAAAGACTTGGAAGCCACAACCGAAGACGTGGTTGAAAGAATGAATAAAACGGAAGATAATATCTCTGCCTGGACATCAGAAAGAAAACAATTGTTGGAAAAAGTGGATAAGCTAGAAAATTTTAGTAGACGAAACAATATTAAGATTGTTGGACTTAAAGAAGATATAGAAGGAGAAGATCCAATTTTTTTTTTCAAAAATGGACCCCTGAAAACTTGGAAATGGAAGAAACTCTAAATGAAATTGAAAGGACTCATAGAGACTTAAGATCAAGAGCTCAAGCTGATCAAAATCCGCAATCAAATTTGATAAAATGCTTAAGATACCAAGATAAAGAAAAGATCCTGAAGGCTGCCCACTGTGCCAGAAAGAGTAAAGGGACATTGATGATAGAAGGGAAAGCAGTTCTTTTCTATCCTGATATAAGTTATAACCTTTTGAAGAGAAAAAAGGAATTTAACCCAGTTATTTTTTGTTTCTTCTTAAGTATATACTTTATTATGTCGCTGGGGAGCTGGAGGAGGTTTGGATCGATTGCTACGGGATTCACGTGTGTAATCATGGCGATTGCCATGACCCGTACAACAGATAGGGGTAATGTTGTGTTCTTTTTTCACAACATTAGTTGGGGGGCATTTTGTTTTTTTCTTTATATTCTATTTTTCTCCTATCTTTTTTTGCCTGGATGTTTGGTGGGGACACACATAGCAACATGGAGAATTTTAAAAAGATTCCCCAAGGTACCACGAAAGTTGAAAGATTAGGTATTATTATAGATTGGAGTAACCCAATTAAAAATAATGACTAATTTACTATATTTTTAATGTTTTAATGTTAATGGGCTTAATGGACCGGTGAAAAGAAAAATAATCTTAACACACATTAAAAAATGAAAATATATATAGCTTTTTTACAAGAAGCACACTTAATAGAGAAAGAACATCAGAAATTATAAAGAGATTGGGTTGGAAATGTTATTGCAGCATCATCTAACTCAAAGGCGAGAGGAGTTGCAATTTTGGTTAATAAAAAATTACCAATTAAAATACAAAATGTATTAATTGATTTGACGAGGAGATATGTAATTATACATTTCCAAGTTTTTTCAGAAATATGGATTCTTATGAATATTTATGCACCAAATGAAAATGATGTAAAATTTATACAAGGTCTTGTCTTCTGGAGTAACTCGCTATTTTACAGTGCATCACAATCTGTCAGAGGAGCAGGAGCAGACGGTAACTGTACGCCTTCCACGTATGACTGCTTCCTCCAGAGATGTCATCTCTCTTTTTCTCTCTCTAATCTCCCTGCTCAGTTTTCACAAATATTTTGTGAATTGCCTGTATTGCATTAAACTCAGACGCAGAATCCGCAGAGTATTTATAAATTTAAATAATTCGCCAACATACCCGTGTCCTTTCCCGTTGTTGACGTCACTGGAGCTCCTCCACTGCTCGAACCTTGATGCATTTTGGGGACAGGTGTGATCAATTTTTACTGTTCTGTAACAAAACAAAACAACAACAGGAGGGTCAGACATTAATTAAAGGAGAATACTGTTTTGTTTTTAAACGGAGGCAAACACTTCCAAACATCTTGGGCCGATCCACTGAAGCCTTGACATGGCCGGATCCACCTGCACCCATCCACCCACAGTCACACAATGTCCATTTCCGCTCTCCATGGATTGTGCACTGGACCAGGATTCTCCAGGGTATCTACTCTCTGCATTGCAGGCAATTCCCTTTTTGGAACCAATCTTGTGTCCCGGACCAGGACTGTTGCTTCTACGGAAAGGCAAGGCAGATTGAGCAGACAGCGCCCATTGCTTTGGTCCTCCTACCACTGGTGGCGCTGTGGTGAGTAATGGACAAGTGTTACAGCAGTGTGAGCTCAAACATTTCTGCTGATGATGAGACGATGCTGACGATTCCTCTCGTCACTGGATTATACAGATTTCTCAGTCACTCCTGATTCTCACCGTCTCCTTTCAGTTTAACATCGCCTGGCATTGACACCTACAGCAATATAAGATTTGAGTCTACAGAGAGACACTCTGACATACTGAACAATGCAATATCACCTATAGCATCGTAACATCTTGTCCTGAACCACTATAGTTTTTTTTTTCCGGCAGGACTTTTAAGGCCATTATTAGCACCAAAACTCGGTTAATATTTCTTTGAGCATATCACCTGGCTATTCTCAGATAGTTAGTTAAACACCTTGGTAAACACAATGTCAACATGCCATACATCCAGAACAACAAGTTGGGAAAAATCATTAAAATAAGTAAAATAAGATGCTGGAGTTATTCAACAAGACAGAGAGTATGTTAATATTTCAGGTGGAAGACCCTGTATCAGAGCTGAGCCTGTGTGTAGGAGCCATGTATCTGTTCTCTATCAGCATTGCATCCTGCGTTGTGTATTTATGATGTTTTTATGGTAACTAGTTGCATCAGTAGGGGTGTAGTACACGCAAAGGAAGTCAGTTATATATTTGTGCTTTGTTCCATGCAGTACACAGCCCTAATGCCCTTCCGTCAGACAACATTGGTGGCGTGAGGAGGGGAGACTTGCAGCTTGGGCTACTGCCGGTCTTCCATAAGAAAAAAACCTTGCCCAGGCTTGCGCCCTGGTAACTTTCCAAGGTGCAAATCCATGTCTATCGAGACTAACGGGGGCCTACTACACTACCCAGCTGGGGACTGACGGATGTCATATATTTTGTTATTATCCACTCAGATACGCTGAACTTAAACTTGGGTTCAGATCAGTTTCATCGCTTCAAGGTTGTATGTTTACTGATTGCTAATAAAGGATCGAATACTTATCACTGACATTTATAACAATCATTATTGGAATTGAGGGCACGTCATGTAAGTAGAACAAACCTGTGGGGGGGGGGGTCGCCAGCAATGGCAAATTAGCTTGATTACATTTCACCGCTACATTCTTAACAGATGTGTCTCAACCTGCCGATCATTTGAATATTCTGAGGTACTGAGTATTTTGCTTCAGTTTGCACCAGTGAAAAGGACCTTGGCAATTGTGGGGATGACTTACAGCAGACTGAAACACATGAGTGTATGGACTTTAAGAACGAGCATGCACTGGATCCTTTGAGAGGTTTTAAGTTAGATAAGTCGCCAGGACTGAACGAGATATACCCTTGCTACTGTATGAATCGAGGGAGGAGATTGCTAATCCCCTGACGATGATCTTCACATCATTAATGAGGTGGGGAGAAGTACCAGAGGATTGGAAGTTTGCAAATGTTGTTCCCTTGTTTAAGACAAGGAGTAGATAACTCAGGAAATTTTAGACCAGTAAGCATTTGGAGAGACATAATCTGATTAGGGATAATCAGCACAGTTTTGTCGAAGGCAGGTCACACCTTATGAACCTGATTGAATTCTTTGAGGATGTAACAAAACACATTGATGAAGGTAGAGCAGTGGAAGTACTGTCTATGCATTTCAGTAAGAGGTTAGCTAAGATTCCCCATGGAAAGCTCATTTAGAAAATAATGAGGGATGGGATCCAAGGAGACCTTGCTTTGTGGATCCAGAATTGGCATGCCGACAGAAGGCAAAGGGCGATTGTAGATATTTTGTATTCTGCATGGATGATGATGACCGATAGTGTTCCGTTTGGTCTGTTCTGGGACCCCTTCCCTTTGTGATTTTTATAACTGAACCGGATGAGGAAGTTGAAGGATGAGTTAGTAAGTTTGCTGAAGACACAAAAGTTGGGACTGTTATGGATCGTCTGCAGGGTTGTCAGATGTTACAGTGCAACATCGATAGGATGCAGAACTGGGCAGAGAAGTGGCAGATGGAGTTCAATACTGATAAGCGTGAAGCGGTTCATTTCGGACAAATTTCACGATAATATAATATTAATGGTAATTCTCTTGTCAGTCTGGAGGATCAGTGAGTTCTTGGGGCTAGTGTCGATAGAACACTCAAAGCTGCTGCTCACGTTGACAGTGTTGATAAGAAAGCATATGGTGTGTTGACATTTATCAGCCACAGAATTGAGTTCAAGAGCGTGAGGTAATATAAGACCTTGATTAGGCCTCTCTTGGGAGTACTGTGTTCAGTTCTGGTCACCTCACTGCAGGAAACAACATGGCTGCTATAGAAGGAGCACAGAGGAGATTTACAAGGACTTGCTTTGGATCCGGAATAATAATTATTTTGTTCTCCTTTACGCTTGTAAACAATCTTGAATCTTGAACCCTGGGGATAATACCACGACCAACCGCATTATCTATGCTCCCACTTGATTTCATAAACTCCTACAATGTCACCCTCATTCTCCTCTGGAATAAAGATCCAGTTCGGCCAACCTCTTCCTCTGACTCAGCCCTCTAGTCCAGGTATATGTTCAGCAATCTCGCTTGCACCCTATCCAACTTGATAGTATCTTTCCTACCGCAGGGTCAACACAACTGTACAGAGTACTCTGTGTAGCCACATCTACAATATAATGCCTATAATCCAGAACTCAATGCCCTAACTGCTCAAGGCCAGCATGATTAAATCCTTCTTCTCTACTCTCTACACTTGCCCGTCCACTTACAGTGACTGTACTCTTGTACTCCCAGGTCGCTCTGTTCCACAACACTTGGTGCCCTCCCATTCACTACACAAGTCCCACTTAGTTTGACTGTCCAAAATGCACCATCGCTCACTTGTCCAAGTTGAAAACCATTTGGCATTGTTCAGGCCATCTCCATAACTGACCAAGATGTCTTTGAAATTCATTGTTACCTGTTGCCTGATAAGCCAGTCTCCCGGATTCAGTCTCCCTGTATGCACAAGACTGTGTCGCCACCCACAGCTCTAATCTGCTAATTAAGTTTGTCGACGACACCGCATAGATTGGTCTCCTCTCGAACAATAACGAGGTGGCCTACAGGAAAGAGGTCATCTCCCTGACACAGTGGTGGCAAAGTAACAACCTTTGTCTCAATGTCGCAAAAACAAAGGAGCTGGTTGTGGACTACAGGAGGAATGGAGACGGGCTAACGCCTATTGACATCAGTGGATCTGGGTTTGAGAGGGTGAACAGCTTTAAGTTCCTCGGCATCCACATAACCGAGGATCTCACGTGGTCTGTTCACACCAGATGTGCAGTGAAAAGGGCACAAAAACACGTCTGTCACCTCAGAAGGTTGAGCAAGTTTGGTATTGGCCCCCAAATCCTAAGAACTTTCTACAGGGGCATAACTGAGAGCATCCTGACTGGCTGCATCACTACCTGGTATGGGAACTTTACTTCCTTCAATTGCAGGACTCTGCAGACAGTGGAGCGGACAGCCCGGCGTATCTGTAGTTGTGATCTTCCCATGACTCAGGACATTTACAAGGACAGGTGTGTAAAAAGGGCCCGAAGGATCACTGGGGACCAAAGTCACCCCAACCACAATCTATTTGAGCTGTTACCATCCGGGTAACGGGACCGCAGCATGAAAGCCAACAACAACTGGCTCCGGAACAGCTTCTTCCACCAAGCCATCAGACTAGTGAACTCACGCTCAATTGAGTGTACACTATATTTTATGGACTGTTCAATATATTATAAGTTATTATAAGTTACTTTCATTGCACATTGCACATTTAGACCGAGACGTAACGTAAAGGTTTTTATTCCACATGTATGTGAAGGATTTAAGAAATCAATTTAATTTAATTCAATTCAAACTTGCTCACCGTGCCATGTACATTCATATACAAATCAATGGCATGAATTAATTACAGAGGTCTCGACACTGACACACACATCCCACCCTTCACAGGGCTCCATTCGCTAAAACCATCTTCAATCATCTCCCTCTGCTTCTTGTTCTCGATCCCGGTGTGAATCCACCTCGCCAGCTCCCCGTGAATCCCACGTGACCGAACCTTCCCGATCAGCTGACATGTGGGATCTTGTTACAGACTTTACCAAAGTTGAGCAACATTATTGCCCAACTATCTAGTTAACTCTTAAATAATCTCCAAAATACTTGACAGATATGATGTCCTAGTGGGCAGTTTAGACTGTGATCTTCAGATAGCCAATGTCCAACATCCCGGGATTTCAGCTTCACTGCAGACTGAGGAAATTCCGATCCCAGCTGTCGAATTACCAACCTGGACTGAAGCCCGTATACTGCCAGTTCCATATCCTCAGAGTCACCAGCCCAATATCATCACCCATACAAAGACGCTTTGGTGCCGGCAATTTGCCGTGGAGTTCCTGCCATTTCCGATTCACAGACAAAGGTGGAATTGGAACCGAATGACCCTCTGCCGGGGCCGGTGCTCAGGCTGGTACCCCGGTCTGTATAGCGGATGCGGATACACTTCAGCCGGACCCCAGCAGCTAAACCGAGTACATTTGATCATAATCTTCCTGCTGTGTGGGATCTTGCCCAGCAGCGCTGGTTGTCATGTTTCCTGCAGTGTAGCGGGAACAAAATGTAAAATTATAAAGTAGAAAATGCTGGCAGCTCAGTACATCAGACTCCGTCTCTGAAAGGACAAATGGTGGAAGACCCAGTTCCAGAACGGAGACTGTCCAAGATTCTGCCGATCTGCTGAGCGTCTCCAGTATTTTCTCCTCCTTACTTTAAATTTCCTGCAACTGCAGTATTTTCTCCCTCTTCATTTTAATGCACAGATAGTAATTGATTGCCACCCTGAACTGTAAATGCCAGCCCACCCCAAACAATTTGTTAGTTCTGACTTCATTCTGACCCTGGTGTAGGACATCCCATATAGTCAATGCTCACAGCACCCTTTCCTCCCTCTGTTACATTTGCTCCCGAGGCCACTGTCTCTATGCTGAGAGGCAGTGACCACAGAGCGATAAAAAGTGCAGCATTTGCTGCAGCTCTGACGGGCCGTTACCCTGGAAACAGAGGAAACGGCTCACCGAAAATAACCGAAATAGGAAATAACAAAATCAACAACAGATACTATGAGTTCCCATCATGACAAACATTAACACTGCAGCCACTTTGTAACGGTGAAACTAAAATTGAAATGGCTGTTTTTTTTCCCTGCCACGTGCTGTGTTCGACTAAACCTCTGTTGTTTATTTATTTATATATAAAATAATAAACAACAACCCTGGAAAAGATGCAGAGGAAAACTTCACAATGAAAACGAAGTTTGAAAGAGAGATTGCTGAAATTTATCATTGCAGCAATGGGATATAAAATGATGGTTGATATATATCATTGAGGTGTTGGTATACAGTCTGTGCAGAGGATGAACAAGATGCTTCAAATATATCATTGATGTGGTGGGATACAGACTGAAAAGAGGTTGAACAGGATGGTTGACATATATCACTGAGGTGGTGGTATGCAGACAGGACAGAGGTTGAACAAGATGGTTGATATATATCATTGAGGTGGTGGGATGCAGACCAGACAGAGGTTGTAAAATATGGTTGATAGAGATCATTGAGGTGGTGCGATACAGGCTGGACATAGGTTGAACAAGATGGTTGATATATATCACTGAGGTGGTGGGATGCAGACCGGACAGAGGTTGTCAAAGATTGTAGATATATATCATTGAGGTAGTGGGATACAGACTGGACAGAGGTTGAACAAGATGGTTGATATATATCATTGAGGTGGTGGGATACAGACGGGACAGAGGTTGTAAAAGATGGTTGATAGAGATCATTGAGGTGGTGGGATACAGACATGACAGAGGTTGAACAGGATGTTTGATATATATCATTGAGTTGGTGGGATACAGACTGGACAGAGATTGAACGAGATGGTTGATGTATATCATTGAGGTGGTGGGAGGCAGACCGGACAGAGGTTGTAAAAGTTTGTTGATAGAGATCATTGAGGTGGTGGGATACAGGCTGGACAGAGGTTGATCCAGATGGTTGATGTATATCATTGAGGTGGTGGGATGCAGACCGGACAGAGGTTGTAAAAGTTTGTTGATAGAGATCATTGAGGTGGTGGGATACAGGCTGGACAGAGGTTGATCCAGATGGTTGATGTATATCATTGAGGTGGTGGGATGCAGACCGGACAGAGGTTGTAAAAGTTTGTTGATAGAGATCATTGAGGTGGTGCGATACAGGCTGGACAGAGGTTGAACCAGACGGGCAGGGGATGGGCAGATGGATCCGGATGGGAGAATGGGATGAAGGGCGAACTCTGATGGTCCTGCCGCAATACACAAATCTTGAATTAATTGTACGCACTGGTACATAACATAATTCCAATATAACAAAGCCAGTACAAACAATAAAAACTTTGGTATATGCTCTTTTCTACTGTACGCACTTTTTCAATGTTCCGCAGGAAGTATCCCATCCCGATACTTCACATCTTCATCCGGCTACTGCCCTTCCTTTAACTGAATGAAATAGGGGAGAACTGTGGACACAGCTGAGCAGAAACCAACCTCCCCTCCATGGACTCTGTATATTTTTCCCACTGACTCAGTAAAGCGGCCAACATAATGAAAGCTCCCCACAACCCTGAACATCCTCACTTCTCACCCTCCCATCGGGGCGAAGATAAAATAACACAAAACCCTGCCACCGGGCTCAAGGACGGTGTCCATTCTGCTGTTAGAAGCGAACAGCGTGACGAGTGGACTCCTGACCTCACAGTCAATATCGATGTGACCTTGCACCACATATCTACCTGCACTGCGCTTCCTCTGTAACCAGAATGATTTGTTTTACCTCAATGTACTGCTGCAATGTATTGATTTGTATGGAGAATACAGGAGACACGATGTTCACTCTACCTTTGTACATGGAAAACAAATTAAAGATTCCCCATTTCAATCGTGTGGAAATATTCGACAGCCTGGGTTGCTCCATTGGAAATTCCGGAGGGAGTGTGCACAATTCAGAGAAACTCAGACAAATGAACAAGACTTAATTCTCGCATTAATATCGGGAACACTGTCAGCATTTCGGCAACTCGTAGCAATGGAAAGAAGATGGAAATAAACTTCCCAGTCCCCCGAGAGGACGTGAGAGATCTGGACCTCACTGTCCTGCCTGAACGGGGAAAGATGGAACTACTCATACACGTGGAGGAGTCTCCCGAGGGCGCGATTACTCTGTTCATCCCTGGAGTCTGCAAGAACACAACGGGCCGAACGGCCGCTTTCAGTGTGCAGGAAATATTTAAAACAATTATCGACACCAGGCGTCGATCCAGGTGAAGTTTGGATCCGATGATGGAGGTAAAGTTCACCAGGTACATCTTAATGGATGGGTTCAGTCTCGGCATCACCACCTCATCCCGCTCCTGGGACCAGAACACCAGGGGCTGAGCGGCGGCTCATCTCAGGCGGTTCGGTGTGAAGGTCCCATAACCCGGACCGACCACGACAGGTTGTGTCCAGGAAGCGGGACGAAGCCGCCAGTTCGAGGAAGTTAACGGGACTCTGCCCAACATGAGGTTCCCTTCCCCCGGGATCGGCTAAAATACACACCGATGGGAAATTGTCGGTCGCGTTCACCCCTAGTGACCGGCCTCAATACGGACCGATGAGAACTTGATCAATTTGTCCCGCAGACAGTGATCGGTCCACCGGCTCCCCGCCGACGATCCGCTTCAACAGAGAACGGAACGAAAACCACCGCCCATCCGGAGACTGTGAGAGTGGGGGCGGGGCCTCGGAAGCGAAAAGCGCAGATGCTGCAGATCTGCGTTTGAAATGGGAGCGATAGGTGGATCAAGCGATGGGTGGAGGGTCTCCCGTCCGAACCGCTGACTCCGCTCCTCGCCCCCTCACACTGTCCGACCGACGTGCCGCATTTTACACATTATTTCATATTTAGCCGAGCTACATTGTTAATTTTTCCCTCTGTATCTTCCCCGTCCCCATGGCTCCACCTCCCGGTTCTCAGAGTGACGGGTCCAATTCCCATCCCGGTCAGATCCACAATTCCCACCCGAAGAGGAAATGTGCACGATTCATTGAAACGACTTCTACGTTTCTAAACACTAATTTCTATTTACGTTCCTCCTGAGCCTCACTGCACAGAAACACTGAAATGTCAAGTAAGAAACAGCAGGCGGTGGCCATTCAGCCCCTCAAACCATCAACAAGATGGCGACTGCTCTCCCATCTCAGCCACTTGTTTCTCCACGATCCTCATTTCCTCGATCCCTGCGGTCTCCACACATCTGCCGGCCTCTGATTTATGTGAAGACCATCACTGAGACTACACGGTTCTCCAGGAATCAGTCTGGTCAATCTCTATAACAAATACTCTCGAACCTCTTCGATAATCATGCAATTAAATATCTTCTGCAGCCCCGTATTGCCCCAATCACTCGCCTCCCACCCCGTCACTATTTCCACCTTCCCACCTCCCCCTCGCCAGGATCCACCTCTCACTCCCCAGCTCTTGCCCCATCCCCACCCCTCACCTCTTTTCTCTGACTATTTCCCGTTCACTCTCAGTCCAGAGGGAGAGTCTCGGCCCGAAATGTTGACGGTCCATTTCCCTCCACAGATGCTGCCCGACCCTCTGAGTTCCTCCGGCAGTTTGTTCTTTGGTCTGTATCACCCGTGTTAGTATGGGGAGCGGGATTTTACACCATATTCCGGGTATAATCTCAACAAAGCCAAAATAATTACTTCAAACACGAGAAAGCCTGCAGATGCTGGAAATCCAAAGCAACACATCTGGGGGAATTCAGCACAACAGGCAGTATCTATGGATAAGAATAAACAGTCGACATTTTGGACCACCAGCCTTTTTTCATTCCCGAGGAGGAGGGGAAGTGATCTGAATAAAAAGATCGGGGAAGAGAAAGAGGCGAACTGGGAGGTGAAGTCAAGTGTTGGGCGGGTCAAGGGCTGAAGAATATAGAATTGGAGCATTGTCAATAGGAGAAAGGGAAGGAGGGGACCCACGGGGAAGTAAAGAGCTGGTGAGCGGAAATGAAAGTTCAGAGTGGGGAATAGAGAAGTGGGTGGGGGGGCGGAATTTGTTTACTGGAAGGAGAATTCAATATTCATACAATCAGGTTGGAGGGTACCCAGATGGAATATATCCTGCTCCTCCACCCTCTGGGTGATCTGTTCTTGGCACGAGAGAAGGCCTTTGGTCGAGACCTCTGAATGGGAATCAGAATTAAAATGTTTGGCCACTGCAAAGTCCCCCTTGTGGTAGATGATACACAGATGCCCGACATAACGGTCTCCCAGTTTATGGCGGATCTCACCAATGTAAAATAGGCCGCATTGGCAGTACCGGACACAATAGACGACCCCATCACGTATGCAGATGAAGTGTTGCCTCTCCTGGAAGGACTGTTTTGTGTCTGAATGGAGGTGAGGGAGGGGATGTACAGGTAGGTGTAGCGCTTAGTCCGCTTGCAGGGCTAAGTGGCTGGAGGGAGATTAGTGAGGTGGGATAAATGAACAAGGCCATTGTGGAGGGAGTGATCCCTGTTGAAAGAACAGAGTGGGGTGATGTTTAGTTGAAAGATCTCTTTGGAGATGGTGGAAGTTGCAGGGGCTGAAGGCATGGTAGATAAGGACAAGAGGAACTCCATCACTAGGAGGGAGGTGGGAAGAGGTGAGCACGGACGTACTAGAAATGGAGGTGATGCGGGTGAGGACAGCATCCATAGTGGGATCAAGTTCAGCGGATGCAAGAAAACTGAGAAGAGTGAAGAGTAACTTAAAGATGATAAAGAAGAGGTATGGTCGGGATTATCATGGGAATCAGGAGGTTGATAATAGAAGTAGATTCACAATCTGTCTCCAGAGATGGAGACAGAGAGAGAGAGGGAGAGAGATCATGAAAGGGCACGAAGATGTGAGAGATGGACCAACTTATACCAAATAGCTCTTACAATAAATTCACTGTACCTTAGACTTCTCTCCCTACCCACTGCACCTCAGTCCCTCACCAGTTAAACACACTCAGTGTTTCTGTTTCTCCGACAGAACTGGGTGATCTCACATTCTCCACACTGGGCTCCAGCTGACCTGTTGCTCCCACTCACTCCTTTTGCCTCCGTTACCCAAAACGTCTCAATAGCAGACACAGACCATAGAACAGTACAGCACAGGAACAGGCCATTCGGCCCACAATGTTGTGCCAAACCAATCACCTGTCCAACTAAACTACTTCATCCTGCCTACACAATTCCCACAATCCTTCCATTTCCCTCACGTCCACGTGCCGATCTAAATATCTCTTACAAGTTCCCATTATCCCAGGCAGGACCTTCCACTTACACCACTTTTTGTGGGAAAAAAACTTGTCTCTCACACCTCCGATGAATCAACACGAGCTCATTTTAAATGCATGACGTCCGGCATTAGACATTTCAACTCTGGGAGAAAGATATTGTGTATCTACTCTGCCTTTGCCAGTCATAATCATACAAACGTCCGTCAAGTCTCAGCCCAGCCTGCACCGCTCTAGAGAGACAACCCAAGTTGTGATCCAAGGTTCCTGGGAAAAGGACGTGTGTAGAAAACACAATATAAATTAATTCACCCAGAGTGGTGGATATGTGGAATGCTCTGCCTCAGAAGGCAGTGGAGGCCAAGTCTCTGGATGCATTCAAGAGACAGTTAGATAGAGCTCTTATAGATAGCGGGGTCAAGGGATATGGGGAGACGGCAGGAACGGGGAACTGATGGTGTATGATCAGAATGGCGGTGCTGGCTAGAATGGCCTACTCCTGCACCTACTGTCTACTGTCTATTGAGACGCTGCTGGGCTTTCTTTGCTATGGAGCTGGTGTTGAGGGACCTGGTGAGATTCTCTGTCAGGTGAACACCAAGAAATTTGGTGCTCTTAACGATCTCTACTGAGGAGCCATCGATGTTCAGCGGGGAGTGGTCGCTCCGTGCTCTCCTGAAATCAACAACCATCTACTTTGTTTTGTTCACATTCAGAGACAGGTTGTTGGCTCTGCACCAGTCCGTTAGCCACTGCACCTCTGCTCTGTATGCTGACTCGTCATTCTTGCTGATGAGACCCGCCACGGTCCCCATAACACCTTGTCCCCATCCGATCCACCCACCCCTCAGCATTTCATCGAGGTTTCTGTTCCCAGAGTCACCAGCCTTCCGTTGAGAACAGCCCCAGACACCAAATGCCCCAAACGTTTCATTCCCGAATCACCCTTGTGAACCTTGTAAACAACAACTCTAACGAGCACATTTTCATGTATAACAGACAATTTGGTGGCAGGATAATTTATTGAGAAAACCTCAGTCTGCACCACTCTGGAGAAACAACCCAAGTTTTACATTGAAATGATGCAAGTTTCCTGGGGAATTGACTTGTGCAGAACACCCAATTTAAATTAATTCCACTACAGCACAGAGTTTGTTCAACCTTTCATCATAACTCATGTTCTACAACCTCGATCAAACAACCCGAACGGAAACCTGCTTTACTGCAGAAGGAGCAACATCCAGCCTCATCTGTAGAAGCACAAACCTGGGCCAGAGCCAAACACTAACACTGCCAGTCCCATAATCCTGGAGCCCCATTCCAGGATTATAGCCCAAGCACCAACACTCCCAGGACTCTTTCTTGTCGGTCAGGTGCTGCAGTGTCTTGGCTATTCCCAGTTCTAAAGTTAACACCCCCTCATCCCAAACAGAACTGGAACCTGATGATGCTTTCAATGCTCAGGAAACCGGGCTATGGGTCACGAGATCTGCTGGGCTGTTACCCTGATGATGGAGGAAGTGACTCAGCAGAACCAACTGAAAATATGAAATAAGGAACTCAACCTCACATGCTGTGAGTTTCATTATGACAAAGATTAATACTGAGCTCTCAGCTATTTTTCAATGGGCAAGCTAAAATTTCAGTGGCTGTTTTAACCCTGTCCCGAGGTGCCTCCAGTACATCTGCTGGTCGTTCCATCTCTGAACTTCCAGTAGTGCAGAAGCTGTTACAAAATCAAAACCGGTTGTTGTATGTTGCCTGTCGGCTTTAAATGACTACTATGGGCTATTTACAAAAGACATCACACAATACATTGTGGTGATAATCATGAATTTCACTCTTGTTCCCATTAAGTGGTTAAAGATTCTGTCATATTCTTGTGCCTGCAAGTAACGTATAATTACGATCAACCCGCGGCATTGATACAGGTGCAATTCAGATCCTGATACCGACAGAATGATGGAAGGGGAGGTCCTCAGATACAATTGAATGGGTTCAGATGATGACCTCAGATCCCAGACTCTCCTTTTGTTGGACGCATCTTGTCCCCATCCAATCTACTCAGACCGCAGAATTGCATTGAGGTTGCTGGCCCCAGAATCACCGCCCTTCCAGTGAGCACAGGCCCAGAGACACTAAAAGCCACTCCTACACCAACCCTTTCATTCCAGAATCACTCAAGAACTTTGTAAACAACATGTGCACATCTCCATGGATAACAGACAGTTTGGTGGCAGGATAATTCATTGAGAGAACTTGTGGTTTTCTCACCGCCCCAATAACTGTCACAACATTCCTCCTGAGGATCAGCGTTCTCATCTACCAATGGAGCCGAAAGAGATGGGGAGATTTTTAATAGCTTCTCTGAGTCTATATTTACCTGTGAGTCGGGCCATGGACTGCACACAAATTGCACAACAGGTGCTTGCTGTGTTGACATGAATGAGGATGGATGAATACCCAATGCCTGACAAGGTGTCCCTCGGACCTTGCGGCAGGCTAGCGTAGCGTAGCAGGAGCCCTGGCAGACAGAGGTTTCAAAGGTACATTTAATGTGAGAGAAATGCCGACAATATACATCCTCGGCAAACATGTTGCTGGTATTTAAGGAACTGAGTTACAGGGGTTCGCAAACTTCTTTATACCATGGATCCCTAACAATATCCGTAGGGTCCGTTGGGAACCCCTGCTAGATATAAGCAAACTATGATGGTATAAATAGGGAGAAGGCATGTTGCCGTTCGTCCCTTAGGTTGGTTGCGTGGGTTTAGGGTGAAAATTGAACTATTTAAGGGGAGTCTGAGGGACACTGCTTCACTCAGAGAGTGGAATGTGGAATGTGGCGATCTGCGGAGCGTTTCCTGTATTTTCTCCTTCTTGTTTTAAATTTCATACAACTGTAGATTTTTCCTCTTCATTTTATTGCGCAGATTGTAACTGATTGCAAAATGTCACCAACACCAAGCTGTGTAAATGCCACCGCATCCCACCGTTTTGTTAGTTCTGAGTCCATTCCGGACCTGGTGTAATACATCCCGTACAGTCAATGCTCACGGCATCCCTTCCTCCCACCATCACTCTGTTACCCGTGCTCTGCGATGACCACAGAGCCATGAATATGTTCAACACTTCCTGCAGCTCTGGTGCGCTGTTACCCTGGAAACGGAGGAAATGGCACTCCAAACTTAACCGAAAAGTGAAATAACAAACTCGATATCATATGCTGTGAGTGCCATTGTGACACATTAGCACTGCAGCCATTTTGAAATGAAGAATCTAAAATTGTCAACAATTTCCCATTTTTCCTCTGCATCTCCTGCATTTTGAGGTTCTTCCTGTTTTCCACCGACTGAGAGACAGGGGACAGTGGGGGCGGGGTGGATTTCCACACACAGTTTGAACACCAAACTCACGGGTCTATTTCTGTTGCAAACACGGAACAGCCCATTTACTCTCAGCCTCTATCTGAGAGGGATGGAATGGAAACTCATCCTCTCCCCAGATTAGCAGTCATTAATTTCAAAGGGACTCCAGAAGCAAACATCTAGCCTTCGAAAATAAATACCGGCTCAACACCTGAAAACCCCTGAGCAGCTTCATCCCCGGGTGCATTGTACTTGGACCCAACCTCACAGGGTCACACAGCTGAATCTGCTACTCACCGACCCCGGAATCCTGCCCGTCCCAACAGACAGGATCTCCCGGTTGCCACCCACTTCGACTCTGCTTCAAATTCCCATTCGGATATGTCCCTACATGGCCTCCTCTACTTCCGGTAATTACCTCCCTCTCCCTTCCCCATCCTACGTTAACTCTGTCTCCTCTACTAGCTGCCTATCACCTCTCTCATAATTCTGCCTTCTTCTGCTACCCATAGTGCTTTCCCCTTACATTCCTTCTTCACCTTTACTGCCTATCCCCTCCCTGCTTCCCCTCCCCTACCCCTTGATCTTCCCTCTGATTGGTTTTTCACCTGCTACCTACAAGCCTTCTCCTTCACATCTTTCCCCACCTTCTTTATAGGGCCCCTGCCACCTCCTTCTTCAGTCCTGACGAAGGGTCTCGACCCGAAACGTTGACTGCCCGTTTCCACGGATGCTGCCCGACCTGCTGAGTTCCTCCAGCGTGTTGTACGTGTTGATTGGACGACAGCATCTGCAGTGCACTTTGTGTTTACTATCCGGAAACCTCAGACATCGTCCGCACATCTAACAGCGAGTGGTGTACATAGAACATAGAAAACCTACAACACAATACATGCCCTTCGGCCCACAATGCTGTGACGAACTGTACTTCCTTTATAAATTATAAACCCTTTACTAAATTTCATCAACATATCATTGAAAGTATCCCAACTGGATACTTTACGCGTTCGTGCTGCTACTACTTTACTCATGACTGCCAGGAACTGTAGAGAGCCGTAGACATTGCGAAAACCAGACTGCCCGCCATGAGCTGTGTATGAACTTCTTGTTGTTTCAGTGAAGCAGGCAGAATAACCTCACAGTCCTGGCCATTCTCGCTTTCCACCTGGGACGAAGACTAAACACCCAATGGAAAACACAAATCACCAGAGTCAAGGACAGTTTCCATTCGGCTGCCATAAGCAAACTGAATGGACCCCAGCTAGATAAGATGCACCTTAACCTCACAATGTAACTTGCTATGACCTTGCACCGTATGCCAAAGTGCACTTTGGTTTCTCTGAAACAATGATGCTTTGTTACACTCTGTAGCTCCACTTACCCTATATCACCTCAATGTTTTGTTGTACGCTATTGATCTGTATGGATGGTATGCAAAACAATATTTTCATTGCACCTCAGTACGTTGGGCCAAAATTTCAAAAATAAAAAAAAACTGCCAAGGCTTAAAGAGACTTGGGAGTGCTTGTGCAGATTTCCCTACAGGCTGAGTCGGTGGTGAAGAAGGCAAATGGGATATTTGCATTCATTTCAAGAGGACTATAATATAAAAAGAAGGATGTACTGTTGAGAATTTATAGAGCCCTGATAAGGCAGCACTGAGAGTATTGTGCGCAGGTTTGGGGCCCTAACATGAGAAAGGATGATTGAAATGGAGAGGGTTAAAAGGAGGTTCAGGAAAATGATTCCAGGTTTGATTCTAAAGAGCGTGTTCCCGTGATGTACTATTCTATGTTCTAAGTTATGTCCTATCTCCATACAACCATACGATATAGAAGCAGAATTAGGCCGTTTGGCCCATCGAGTCTGCTCCGCACTTTCATCATGGCTGATCCAATTTTCCTCACATTCCCAATCTCCTGCCGTCTCATCAAATCCTTCAATGCCCTCGCCATTCAAGAGCCAATCAACCTCTGCCTTAAATATATATAAAGATCTGCCCTTCATAGCTGTCTGTGGCAAAAAAAAACAAACAAACAAACTTCCACAGATTCAACATTCTCTGGTAAAAGAAATCCCTGCTCGCCATATTCTATTAGGGGCCACTCTATTCTGAAATAGGGTCATCCGCTCGTATTGTATCCCACCAGAGGAAACATTATCCCTACATCAACTCTATCAAAGCTTTTCACCATTCGATAGGTTTCAATAAAGTCACCACTGATTCAACTGAATTCCAGTGAGCACTGGCCCAGAGCCATCAAATGCGGTTCACATGACAAGCCATTCAATTGTGGAATCGCTTTTGCGAACACTCTTTGAACCCTCTGCAGTATCACCACATTCCTTTCAAAGTTAAAAGGCCCAGACCTGCTCAGAATACTCCAAGTGCTGCCTCAGCAGTGCTTTATACAGATTCAACTTTACATCGTTGCTTTATATTCTAGTCCTGTTGAGATGAATGCTGACATCGCATTTCCCTTCCTCACCACCTACTCAACCTGTAAATTAACCTTCAGGGAATCCTGCACAGCGACCCCTAAATCCCTTTGTACCTCAGTTTTCTTTTGTACTTAGAAAATAACTAACCCTTTCATTCGTCTACCAAAGTGCATGACCATACATTTCTCGACACATTATTCCATTTCCTTGCCCAGTTTCCTAACTGTGTAAGTCCTTCTGTAGACTTTCTAATTCCTCAAAACCGCTTGCTCCTCTACCTATCTTCGTTCTATCTGCAAACTTTGCAACAAAGCCATCAATTCCATCGTCATTAGCATATGACGTAAAATAATCGGTCCCAACGCAGAACCCTGTGCTTTATCAATGTTTGAATCTTTCTTGTAATACCGTGATCTCGTAGCTTGTTAAGCAACCTTACGTGTTGAACCGTAACAATGACATTCTGAAATTCCAGATACTCAGCATCAACCGATTCCCCTTTGTCTATCCTGCTTGTAATTTCTTCAAAGAACCCCATCAGTTTTGTCAGACAAGACTACGGCCTATTTTCTGACGGGTCTCGAAGTACCCTGAGACCACATTCTGGGGTACCCGCAATCAGGTCCAGGTGATATATCTAATGTCAGACCTTTCAGTTTCCCAGGAAACCTCTCTCTGGTTCTGGTAACTTCATACACTTGATGCCCCCTGAACTTCCAATATACTGCTACTGAGTTCCTCCATGAAGATCAGTACAAAATACTTCTTCAGTCCGTCCTCCATTCCTTGTCTCAATTTACTATATCCTCAGTTTGCAGCGTTCTGATATCCAGCTGAACTTCTCTTTTACACATTATGTATCTGAAGAAACGTTTAGGAACGTCTTTAATGTTACTGGCTCGTTTAATTTTGTATACTGCCTTTACTTTTTTAACAACTTTTGTTGCCTTTTTTAGTTTTTACAACCTTGCCTACAAATTGCTGCCCTGCAATTTTCCATCATTTCTCATCAATTCTAGCCAATTTCTCCTCTCATGCCTCTGTAATTCCCTGTATACCACTGTAATGCGGGTACTTCTGTAATTTCGATGCGACTGTCTTTAGCTTCTCGTTCTGGAGTTTCTATTTGACTCCCACTAGCTGCCTGTAGGGGACAGTGAGAGAGACTTTCCAAACACGGATTGAACACTAAACCCCGGATTTACTGCTGCAAACACGGAACTACCCATTAACTCACTACCTCTCCCTGTGAGGGAAGCAATGGCATCTTATCCCCTTCTTTGCTTCCAAAGGAACTCCAGAACCAAACATCTGAGCACAGAACATTAATACTAACGCATCACCTCATACTCCTGGGCAGCTTGAACGACGGGTCCGTTATATATGTATCAAAACTTGTGAGATAAACCCGGACACATCATCACAGGGTCCCAACTCACCCAAGATGATCACACATCCTTCCCCTGTCTCACACAGTAATCAGAATTCCTTGCAACCCGTGCCTATCTGTCCGAGGCGTCTGCTTCATCGCTGAAGGAGGAATATCCAGTGCCATCTGTAGAAGCAACAAGATCGGGCGAACACCAATCACTGGAAATTCCATGTTCCTGGACTCCTCATCCCAGGATGATAACGAATGGCCCAGAACTCCCAGAGCTCTTTTCTACCGCTAATGTGCTGCAGTGTCTCAGCTACTCACAGTTCAAAATAAAAAAAGCACTCCTACACCAACCCATGACAGAACTGTAACCAGAAGGACGGTTGTCTGGACGGGGATAGAGCTGACTTTCGTTCCGTGATTTATAAAATGTCCCCGGATACATTTCATCTTGTCTCCGGGCATATTATTGATTATTGAGTGGAATCTACACCAAATAACTTAGCCGCCACTTTTCCCGTAGTGGAACAGGAAAAATATATTTCAATATTAAATGGTAAATATAGCCCTGGAAACAGAGTATAGAGATTTTTCTCTCTTTTTTTGATTCACAAATATTGACCGATTACAAGATGTTTGTGACATTCTAAAAAAGATTTGCATGAATACAATCCCAACATTCATTAGTCATTTGTTCGTTCCTGCACAGACATTATATATTCCATACAGCAAATGCTCAAAACATCCTCGAATCCACACTGGATCCTGTGGCCTCTGAATTTCTGCTATAGGGCTGTGTAGAGTGATAAAGATCTTCAACACTCCTTGAAGCTGTGGTGGGCTGTTTCCCTGGAGACTGAGGAAGAGGCCCACCAGAACTAAACGAAAAAGGAAGTTACATTCTCAACATCACATGCTCTGAGTTTCCTTATGACCACAATGAACACTGAACACTCTGCCATTCTGTAATGGTCAAACTAAAATACCATTTGCTGTTTTAACCCCTTCGAGGTGCAATAAATCTGCTGCCAGCTCCAGCTCTACAGGACTTCAGCAGTGCAGAAGCTGTTCCATTGTAGACACCGGCTATCGATCCAGGTGAAGTTTGGACCCGATACGGGGCCGGGTGACGAAGGTAAAGTTCCCGGGATAAACCACAATGGATGAGTGGAGTCTCGGTATCACCACCCCATCGCGCTCCCAGGACCAGGGCAAGAGGGGCTGAGCGGCGGCTCATCTCAGTCGGTATGTTGTGAAGGTCCCACAACTCAGACCGACCCCGGCAGGTTCTGTCCAGCAAGCGCAGAGAGGCCGCCTGATCGGGGAAGTTAACTGGGTGCATTACCTTACATCAGACGTCCACACTCGGGACCGGCCTCAGTACTCACCGATGAGAACTTGTTTTCACGCCCGGACAGTGAACCCTCACCCGGATTCCCGACTCTGAGGGTGATGGTCGTCTCCTAATCCGGATCCTACAGACGATCCGCCGCCGCCGCCGACCCGCTTCAACACTGAACTGAAGGAAAGTCAGGACTGTAATTTATGTCATCAGAGCTGGGGGCGGAGCCTCGGAAACAAGGCCGATCTGCGGTAAAATGGGAGCAGGAATAGGTTCACGTGACTTACACATGCATGTACGTCCATGAAATTTTGGATGATTTTGCAATTGTCACCGTCAGCTGAGATTCTAAAAACAAAACTTTCTTAAGAATTTGCGAATATAACACAGGTCTTGTAGCTATGTTTAGATTGTGACGAGATCTGAAGGGTTATTCTAATGTGGACTGTTCCTTTAAATGAGAGAGGGGGGGGAGTGAACAGCTTGTGTGCTAATTCAGCAGCAGGGTGACAGAAAGACTGTGAGTTGCCTTGGAAACTGAAAGATGGAGCTATATGATGATATGATGGACAGCTCGTGTTCAGCACTTGGAGATATATACAAGGTCGTTGACTTTTTAATCAGACACACACCAGAGACACACAAGACACACCACAGGAGACACACGACTCCTGAGGCAAGGAGGACACTGGTGAGCTTTGTGTGCCCACGACAAGGGTGGGGTTTTTGCTCATAGTGTGGACAGAGGGGTGACCGGCGGGGAGCTATCAGTGTGCTTAACCCTGGCCTAGGTGTATTGCGTTACCGTGGAAACGGTCCCCTTTCTGTGGCCACAAGTTGGTGACTTTAAATAGGTTTCGGAAGCAAGGAGGACGACGTGAAGGATCAGCATCGGCATTGGAAGACAAACCAACAATCGAACTCTCTCTCTCCATCTCTACTCAAACCAAATTCCAGAACTGAACTGATTACTTACCATCCCACCGTGAGACTGTATCACCCAATCACCTGAGCTGGGGAAGCTTATTTACTCACCTATATATGTGCATAAACTCTGCTAACCTGTTCACCTTATCTTGTTTTATATTACTTTATTCACGTAGTTACTGATAAAATAGAGTTTATAACGGAAGACTCAGAATCCAGGTGTGTCCATTTCTGCTGATTATTTAACCCGTTACGCGGTACGTAACTACTCAATTCCTCCCTGTCACATTGATCCCCTTCTCCACCCCATCTCGCGATCTGCTTCTCTAACCCGCCTTCGCGACGACCCTCCCTTCCTCTCCCGCCTACCCTCTTCTGCATGACGCCCTCCCGTCCCTTCTCCGACCTGACCCTCACTGTCTCTGCGACCCTCCACTGAAATCGACTTTCCTGCCCTCTTTGGCGCCCCTTCTCCTTCCCGATCGGGACCGTGTCTGCCTGCCGGCGAGAGGTGGTGCGCCCCGGGGTGGGGGGTGGAGGTTGGACGCGGATGGGATACAGCCAGACCACTTTCCAGTATGCAGTCCTGTCTCAGGCGGTAAGGGTGCTGAAGGAGCGGGAACATCCCTAGTGTGTATATCGAGGGGCCTCGCTTGCGGAGTGTTTCGTGTCCATAGGTCCTGAGACCGAAGAAACTGTAGAAAGATGAGGGAATGTTGGAGATTTACCTCACTCCGTGATCCACGGGGGAGAGCCTGTCCGATAGGTGGGGGATCAGAAGTCAGGGCACTCGTGTGCTTGGCGGTGTTCCTGGACTCGGGGATTCCGTCGCCTGGAAGTCAAAGGAAGGCTGGAGTGAAAGCATGTGAATGCGGGTCTGGGCCGTTAGGGGGAGCTACTGGATGGAGGGATGGGGCGGGGAAGATCGATTTTTCATTTTAACTATTTATGGAACAACACAAACTTAACACGTTTGATAAATACAGTGAAATTCGTATTTTAGTGTGCTTCACTCTGTACCAGCACCCACCTTTCGTAAACGGGGACACACACTAATCCCAGCGGCCTGTGCCAGTATCAAAGTAATGCCACCATCCCGCAATGTCTCCCAGCCTCGTGTCACTCCAAACTAACCCCACTGCCCCGTTAAGTCCCAGCTTATTCCCCATAGCCCTCTGCCAGTCCTTAAACTAATCCCGCTGCCCTGCTCTCTCTTCACACCATCGTGTCAGTTCCCAAACGAATCCCGTTACCCCGATCTCTCCTCACAAACCTATGTCAGTCCCCGAACTAACCATACTGCCCTTCTCTCTCCCCAGACCCGCGTGTCAGTCCCCAAACGAATCACGTCACGGCGATCTCTCCCTACGAACCTATGCCAGTCCCCGAACTAACCACACTGCCCACTCCCAACAGGCCCGAAGTTTCCAAATTAATTAATTGGCTAAATGAAATTATGATGTTTTAGGCTGGAATCTCAGAGCTGAAACTGGGAACGGAAGCACCCTGGAAAATGCACAACGGAAATGAGAAGTTATTTTAGACAGCACTTGATAGATCTGGATCTATCTGGATAGTTCAGGATAGATGAAGGAGCCATGTTTGACAGAGATGTGGATCATCATGTCAAGAGAAAGAAAGAAGCTGACCAGGTTTAGAAAGCTAGGATCGGACACGGCTGTAGAGGTACAAGGCAGCCAGGGACGAACTGAAGAATGGAATGAGGGGAACTTGAAACCTCTACAGAAGGCCTACAGCAGGATTAAGGAAAACCCCGCGACACTCTAGATGTGTGTGAAGAAGAGAGTGACTAGAGTGAGAGTAGGACCGGTCGGGGATAGTGATGAAACTTACAGCTGGAGCTGGTGGAGGTGGGACAGGTCCTTAAAGAGGACTTCACTTCAATTTTCACCAGTGAGAGATCCTGGCGTTTGTGAGGAAGCGTCAAACGGGCTTACGTGTGACAACAGGACGAGGTTGGAAAAGAGGTTACACAGGAACCATTGAAAAACATTCGGATAGATAAGTCCTCTTGTGAGGTTGCGAGAAGCTCCAGGTTACTGTGGGAAGTGGAGGAAGAGATTGCTGCGCCCTCGGCGATTAACTTTGCCTGGTCACTGCCGCACATGCAGTATCAGGGGATTGGAAATGGAAATATTATCCCTTTGCTCAGGAAAGGGAGTAAGGATATCCTAGTAAATTATAGCCCAGTGAATTCTACTTCAGCGATGGGCAAATTATTGGAGAGCATTCTTAGAAACCGAATTTACGAGGTTTGGGAGACCCTGATTTGGGAGAGTCAGAATGGTTTTGGGAGAGGCAGGTCATGCCTCACGTGCCTGGTAAAGTTCTGTGAGGATATGACAAAGCACATTGGTAAAGGTAGAGAAGTTGACCTAGTTTAAATAGATTTTAAGCAGGCATTTGATACGGTTAACAATGGTAGGACCGTTCATAGCGTCAGAAGGCTTGTTATCCAGGGAGGGTTGGCTGGTGGATTCAGGACTGACGCCCACAGAAGGCAGAGGATAATTCTGGGTGGAGCGTTTTCTCGATGGATGGTGACCAGTGGTGTCCTGCAGTGATCAGTTTGAGAACCTGGCATTTGTGTTTTTATGAATGATTTGGATGAGGAGGTGGAAGGGTGGATAATTGTATTTGTAATGATGTGGAGTTTGGTGCAATTATGGATAATACAGAAGGTTGTCACAGATTACAACAGGACAGTGTCAGGACGCAGTGCAGCGCTGAGAAGTTACAGATGGAGTTCAACTCGGATGTTACGCAGTGATTCTCTTTGGGAGAGTGGATTTGAAGGCAGAGTATTACTTGCTCGAGTCAACCCAGGGCCGCACAGTAGTGCGATTTCCACAATGGAAACAGAGTGATGAGACTTTCTCCAATAAGCCGAGGGTCGCACATTAGTGTGAGTTCCACAATGGAAACAGAGTGGTGAGACTCTCTCCAATAAGCCGAGGCCCGCTCATCGGTACGAGAACCACAATCGGCACGGAGCGGTGCACTGCAGGAGCAGAAGGAAGTGTGATTGACAAGTGAGCTTGAACACATCCGCTGTTCTGCACATACGTATACTGCGGATTGTCTTATAAAACAGGTTGAGTGAAAACTCGGCCTTTTTTCCTTGGAGCGACGGAGGATGAGAGGTGACCTGATAGAGGTGTGTAAGATGATCAGAGGCATTAATCGTGTGGATAGTCAGAGGCTTTTCACGGGGCTGAAATGGTTACCACAAGAGGATACAGGACTAAAGTGCTGGGGCGAACGTACCGATGAGATGTCAGGGGTAAATTTTCTACGCAGACGGTGGTGAGTGCGTGGAATCGGCTGCCAACAACGGTACTGGAGGCGGATACGATAGGGTATTTTAAGAGAGTTTTGGAAAAGTACATGGAGCTTAGAAAAATAGAGGGCTCTGACTAACCCTAGTAATTTCTAAGGTAGGGACATGTTCGGCGCAACTTTATGGGCCGAAGGGCCTATGGTGTGCTGGAGGTTTTCTACGTTGCTCTGTTTGTATGAAAGACAATATACCTGAAAGCATTTCAGGAGAAAGACAGACAACCTCGTGGCAAATATAAAATTCAAACATAAAATGGATGGCGAAATTCAGGTAGAATTGTGGCAGATTTGAGAATATCTTTAAAGTTTAATCGACTGCATCGCAGGTCACGGGTCAAGTCGTTCACTGGAAGAGATCAGGTTCCTTCAAAACGGCCCACGTGTGTGCTGGGAAACTTTGTTCTAAAACTGTCCACAGCCCTCGCTAAACTCCCGAGGACACTTTCCCTTTTTGATCACAGGTCTCTGGAATATCGCTCCGGATCTTTAACAGTGTTTGGAGGAATGTAAGAGCAGTGTTATTGTAATATATGTCAGCTGTCATTGTCAGTTCCATCACTCGCACCTCCCGGAATGACTGAAACAAACGAAAGAAAAGAATGAACGAATGTTCCCCTTTAATAAAGAAGTGTTCTCCTTTTCACCCGCCAGAAAAAAACTCCTTCCCTCAATTTCAGAAGCGAATGTGTTCCGTCAAATGTTACAAAATAAATGGACGTCAAGATAAATGCCGATTTTAAAAGCAACACAGATATAAAAAAATATCCTATTTAAATACCTGAAGCCAGGTATCATGGAAAATAACATGGAAAATTCACATCATATTTTGTTTTAAAGTAAATAGATTGCGATATCCCTTTAGGAGCCAAATTAATGACACGGGGACAGTGAGTAAAAATAGTTTAACGTAAGTGTTTGTGTAGTTGGTTGTCACTAATGTCCCTGACGTGACAGCCACCCTAATTGCCTCCGTGGAATTGCTCTCACCTCAATAAAAGTCTGCTAAACCGACCACCAGTCCATCTGAGCAGCTGAAACGCTCCGTACAACTGAAAGCTGTATCTGACGGAATATGGAATATGCGGCGATTTATTACACCGCGGCCATTTTCTATCCCACCCTTGTGGCGGTTGGTGTCCCCGGTAAGATGCCGGAGCTGGTTTCTTTATGTATGGTGTTTTCGATACTCCGGTGCAGTATCCGCACTGTTACTGAGCACAGATGCTACCGTCGGCTGAAACGTGCTTCCGGAATGGAGGATTCGGGCATCTAATGGTTTTATTTCCATTTTCCATATTTCGATCGTAGTATTTTCTTCTTTTGTCAATTAAGTTGGAGGCGATATTGTTATTTCTCCTCGCCAAGCTTTCTGAAATGATGCTGGTCTCTGCTTTTCTAGGTCCGAGTCTCTATCAGTGCAGACACTCCGAACTTATAACAACGTGGCAGCTCATTTAAATAACGGTCCAGTATACTTCCAACATATAGGACTGTTCTTCCGTGAGTCACTAATTGAGAACTCGTGCTTTATATCTCCTTGTTGCCACTCTGTCACCGCTGCAAACAACCCCTTCAGCTATTTCCCCTCTAACAATGGAAACGGTGTTGTTTACAGGAGCGATCGACTGCTCACCGGTAGGTGAGACGTGGAACTCGGATGCCTCGCTCTGAACTGTGGGAAGGTCGCCAATCCACTGACACTCACATCCGTCATTGTCCTCCAGCCGGAGTGCAGCGACCGAGACCGCACACACTGGATTCCCGCTTTCCACTTCCAAACAGACCATACCCTGCACAACATCGGAAGAATGCGGGCATTCAGGGAATTGCTGCTGACTATATTTCTATTTTGTTTCCCAATTCCTTGCAGTAACACCGATTGTGATGCTCTCTCGAGGAAAATGCGGACTCTCCAAATGCATCACCCGTTACCTGGTTGGAATGGCAACAGCGGATCTGATGTTGGTTATCGTTTTTGCTTTAGTGGAACAGACCAACAATATCTACAATTATTCTATTTATATTTCTATTTTTTTCCAAATTTCTTGTAGTGAATTTAACGGCGATTGTTATCCTATCTCGGGGAAAATGCGGACTCTCCAAATGCATCACCCGTTACCTGGTTGGAATGGCAAAAGCGGATCTGATGGTGGTTATCGTTTTTGCTTTAGTGGAACAGACCAACAATATCTACATTTATTCCAGATCCCTGCTCATCACTCCTGTATGCGCTCTGACACTTGTATTTGTCCAAGTAGCGACGGACTGTTCTGTTTGGTTTACGGTCAGTTTTACCTTCGATCGCTTCATCGCAATATGTTGCCAAAAGCTGCGGGAGCGATACTGCACCGAGAGAACAGCAACGGTGGTTATCGTGACCGTGCTTATAGTGAGCTGCGGGAGATGTGCCCCGTTATACTTTGCCCTTAAACCTTACGTCATCATTGACAACACGCCGTGGCGGTGCACCGCCACAAATGAATACGCCACTTCATCCGTGTGGAAAGGATACGAATTACTGGAGAGTATTTTAACACCATTGCTGCCAATCGGCTTAATCCTGGTGTTTAACGGGTTAACCATAAGACATATCGTTGTGGCAAATAGAGTCCGCAGAAAGCTTCAGCACAGCAGCGACAATCAGAAAGATGCCGAGGTGGAAAAACGCAGAAAATCGATTATTTTGTTGTTTTCGATATCAGCTAATTTTATATTATTTTGGATGCCCTATGTAGCCCATTCCCTCAAATGGCAAACGCAAAACTATTTTTACGAGGACAGATATTTGAGTTCCCCGGTATACATCCTACAGCAATTTGGGAACATGTTCCAAATTCTCAGCATGTGCACCAATACTTGTATCTATACACTGACACAGAGGAAATTCAGAGAAGAGCTGAGGAATGGAATGAAGTACGTGTTTACATTAAACGGCCATCTGTGTAGATAACGCCCGCCTCCAGTGGCGATTCAGCGAAGTTTTCAAATAAAGCCGCTTTACAATGTTTAGCCTTGGCAAATATGTCATAGATTCAAACAATCATATGCCTGGTCTTCCTGAAATTGCAGAATTCGCGGAAGACTGCTGACTTCATACAGTTCAGGTAGGTACCGATACGAACGTTCATTGCTGCTGGCTTGAGTGTTACTTTGGTTGAAGTATGTTCCAAACTATTACAGGCACTCGACTGTCAAAAGGGTCGGGATAGCTGCAGGATTTACCGTGTTTTAGATGTTGAAAACTGTACAGGGTCGGGTAACAGTGTAAAGGGAGTGCGATGACAAATCAGGGATAGTATCGCAGATGCAGAAACGGAGGACAACGTGGAGCGTTTGTTTATTAATCGACTGTGTGCCGAACACAGAAACATGAGGGGCGCCATCATCTTATATGGAGTATTCTCTCCAGCCGCCCACCAGATTAGCAGGAAAGAAAACAGCAACGGGAACAGTGAGGAACCGATCGGGAGCGGAGCATGGACATGTGTCATGTAATTGGCACGGGTAACTGAACCTTCCACAATATTCTTTGGCACCTCCCCAGTGTAAAAGGCATAATTTCTCAGTTCCGTCCAGGAAGGTTTCATGTCACTGAGCTAGCGGATCTAAATTTAGAAAAGGAAACGGATCAAGTGACACATCTCTCCGCGGGTCAGCGTTTCAGAACGACAGGGATAACTCCCCTACATTCACCTTGCACAGAGTTAGGACCAGGGAGCATGGGATCTATTTAATTCGGGGTCAGCGAATTATGGTGCTACCTGGCAGGAACTCGGGAACGTACAGTGGGAAATGATGCACTCAGGCAAATGCGCAACAGTCTGGCTACGGAGAGACAACGTGGCTCTTTGAGAGGTATGCTGTCCAACATGAGCCAGATTGAATTATTTGTAAAAGTGAAAATAAAGCAAACAGAACAATCTGAACAGTCAATGGAGATGTATTAATTCCGAGAGACGGGGGCATGGGATCTAGGTAATCCTGTGTTGATTCAGAATTGGTTTCCTAACAGAACGCAGACAATCGAGCAGATAGAGGGAATACTGGCTGGAAGACAGCGGGCAATCGCGTCCCGCTAGGTGGGTGGAAATTTCGGTATATTGTACAAATTTTGGACTCTGCAGTTGCAGTGTTCCGAAAAGTGGGACTGACGGAAGTAATCAATTTAATCTGACCACACAGCAGCAGCTGGATAATTTACAGGATTAGGGCTGATGACATAAGCAAATCGCTGAGCTATTGACTGCGCCCCCACTTTATCTCAGCAGACCTGTCAGTTACATATTACAGGGCAGACGCTCCAATGAACACAAAACAATCTTTCACAATGGTGACCTACAACTTAAAACCAGCATTTGAAAGTGTTCAGAGCAGCTTCTTGTGCTCATTAAAATATCCAGCTTTCAAGAATGACAATTCAAGTACGCACCGATTTATCCCAATACTTCAAAATCCTGGTTTTATCGAATCGGGTGTAGACTCGCTCAAAACTCGATCCATTTAACCCCGAATTCACATGGCCAGTGTGAAATCCGTGTCTCCCTCTGAAATTAATAATAAATGAAATATACAAAACGACACAAACTAAAAACACAACGGGCAAAACAAACACCCGTTTGTTTTGAGACCACTGCACAGAAACAGGGTCTTCAGCCCGTCAGGCCAGTGCGGAATTATTTACACTGCCTACTCCCATCGAACTGTACCCGGACATGTCCATCCATCTCCCTTTCACCCATGTACTTATCCAATCACCTCTTAACCGTTGACATCGGAATCACAATCACCGTTTGCGTTGGTAGCACGGTCTACACTCTGACCACCCTCTTGGTGAAGAAGTTTCCCCTCATGTTTCCCTTAAACATTTCACATTTCACCCTTCACCCATGATCTCCAGTTGTATTCTCGCCCAACATCAGTGGAGAAAGCCCGCTTGCATTTATACTCTCTATACGCCTCATAGTGTTGTATATCAAATCTCCTCTCAGTCTTCTACTCGCTCGGGAATGAAGTGCTAACATATGCAATCTTTCCTTTCAATTCAATATAACCAGTCCTTGTAATAAAAGTGTTATATTTTTCCATATTCTTTCAAACTTATTTACATAATTCCTGCAGGTAGTTGAGCCCAACTACACACAAGAGTCCAAATTGGGCATCATTAAAGTTTTAAACAGCATCAACATAACATCCTCACTCCTGTACTCAGTACTTTGGTGTATGAAGTTAAATGTGAGAAAAGCTTATTTTTATGACCCTGTCTAACTGCGCGGCAACTGTCCTTGAATATGGACATGTATTCCCAGATTCGGTTGTTCTATCGTACTCCTCAGTGCCCTATTTCTCATTGTGTCAGACCAACACTGGCTGGTCCTCTCAAGGTGTGAACATCCAAGATTTGCCTGGGCTAAATCTTATCGGCCATCTTACAGCCCATCTCTCCAGCTGGTCCAGATCCCGCCTGATGCTCCGGTAGTCTTCCTCGCTGTGGACTACTCCCAGAGAGTTGGTGTCATCGGCAAATTTGGTGATCTACTTAATGACATTTTTATCGAGATCGTTGCAATAGATTACAAATAACAACGTACACAGCAACGATCCCTGCGGCACTCCTCTCGTCACAGGTCCCCAGTCAGAGTGACAACCGTTTATTACCACACTCTAGTTTCCCCAACGTACCCAATGGCGAATCCAATTTACTACCTCATCGTGAAAGCCAAGCGACTGAACCTTCTCGAGCATCCTCCACTACGGAACCTTGAGAAATTCCTGGCTGAAGTCCCTGTTAGACGGCATCCACTGTCTTGCCTTCCACCACACCATTCCTGTTAACTACCTCGTAAAACACTGTGAGATTGGTTAGACACGACCTACTACACACTGGCCCATACTGACTATTCCTAATGTTCCTGTTTGTCCAGATACTTCCCTTCATATCCCATGACCAGCGTAGTCTGAACACCGAGGACAACTCCTCATTACATAATATTTGGAGAGTCCATTCCGAGCAAAGCTATCGAGATCATCCAGCGGTCGGGACTGATATTTATGGCCTATTGTTTTTTAAATTCTCCTGCACTTTATTATCCGACGCATTGAGAGCAGTTTGGACATGTCTTAGCTTTAAATAATTAATCGACTTACTTTACTAAAACAAGATACGGTACTCGGTGCTCGATCGAGCACAGAACATAGAAAATTACATCACAATGCACAAGGTTCTGATAGGCTTTCAACTAATGTAAGTTCGATCTAACACAACCCCGCTGCATCTGAATCAGAATCAAAGGGTTCTAAGGTACATTTAAAAAATTAGAACCAGATTTAATATCACAGACATACGTGGCGAAATTGTTCACTTTACGGTAGCAGTACAATGAAATACAGGATAAATAAATATAGAGAAAACAAAACTGACATACAAGTGGCAGGGGGGAAAAAAATTGTTCCTGAATCGCTGAGCCTGAGCTTTCATGCTTTTGTATCTCCTTCCCGATGGTAACACTGTGAAGAGGGCAATGTCCTGTTAGTGGGCAATGTTAATGATGGACGCCACTTTGACAAGGATCATCCCTTGAAACAATGATCAATGAGATACAGAGAATCTGTATTTACCAACAAGTATCTTTTATTATTTCTACTAAAAACACGCAGATTTACACACTAACTTCCTGTGTGCAACCTGCTGGAAAACCTGACACTCCATAAACAGTCAGTGAAGGGAAAAGCTATGACACGTGAAAAGTATCTACGCTGGCAAGACATTCCATAGAAACATAGAAAACATAGAAAATCTACAGAACAATATAGGGCCATCGGCCCACAAGGTTGTGCCGAACATGTCCCTACCTTAGAAATGACTAGGCTTACCTATAGCCCTCTATTTTTCTAACTTCCATGTACCTATCCAAAAGTCTCTTAAAAAGACCCAATCGTATCCGCCTCCACCACTGTTGCTGGCAGCTTATTCCACGCACTCACCACTCTATGAATAAAACGAAACTTACCCCTGTCATCTCCTCTGTGCCGACTCCCCAGAATCTTGAACCTGTGTCCTCTTGTGGCAACCATTTTAACCCTGGGAAAAACCCTCTGAATATCCACACGATCAATCCCTCTCATCATCTTCCGATCCTCATGTTCCCGATCTCCACGTGTCCGTGTGGTCCTACTTTTCGGCAATGGTTGGTCTCTGGCCGCTGGAGAGTTATCACCCCTGCATGTCTGAAGCTCCAGAATCTTTTATAGTTCCTCATCAATTGAACCATTGTATCCCCAAACCATTGGCTCAAGGTCACCTGACCTACCTGGGTCACCTGGTTACTGATCATTGTGCAGAGCTACAACCAACATATTGCACGTGACTCTGCCCACCCCAGCCTTGTGTATACTTACCTTTACATCCTGACTGGTCCAAACCAGTTAAATGAGGCATCCCGGACAGAGTCTAACGAGACTACAGATTGCTTCTTTGATATGTCTGGCATTTTACATAACAAGTAGCTGAGCATGGTCTCAGATTTATTGCTCTGATTAGATTCTCCCTGAGTCAAGAATCCGTTCAGAGTCCACGCCCTTCACATAACAAATGGCGACTTGTTTGAGAATGGTCTCAGGTTTAGGTTTAGCAGATCATTACCTGAAGCTTCCTGTGTCCACATTTAGTTCCTCTCATTCAATTATTCTAGTGAACGAATCAGTTCGTAGTCCACAAAATGGGGGGAAACAGAGAGAACTGGTTTGTCTGCTTCCCCTGTCCCTGATCAGACTGTAGTTTCTACTGGCCAACAGTGTTTAATGAGCCATTCAATCTGACACGACGGTATCTTTCTCGGGTCTGCTGTCGTCTAAATGCACCAGGGTGGATGATGGAGGTTTTGCAGAGATGCCGAGTGCTGTCGGGTTCGTGGGGGTTTACAGAAATGCGGTGTGATGTAGGGGTTGGAACGGTTTTGTTACGTGCCCCGTAACGGGTTAAAAGAACCAGCAGAAATGGAACACACCTGGAGTCTGGTATTGTTACAAACAAAACACGATTTATTAGTAGCTACGTAATATAGTATTATAAAACCAGATAAGTCAAACTTGTTAGCAGGGTTTATGCATGTATAAATGAGTAAATATAAAACCACAAACTCTTTCAAGTAAATGATGCAGTCTTATGATGATCTCGGATGACGTCAGTTAAGTTCTTGAAATTAAATTAAGTAGAATTGAGGGAGAGAGAGAGGGAGAGAGAGAGAGCGCGAGAGAGAGAGAGAGAAAGAAAGAGAGAGCGAGAGAGAGAGAGAGAGAGAGAGAGAGAGAGAGAGAGAGAGGAGGAGAGCGAGAGAGAGAGAGAGAGAGAGAGAGAGAGAGAGAGCGAGAGAGAGAGAGAGAGAGAGAGAGAGAGAGAGCGGTGATTTGTTTTCCAGGTAAGCCGATGTTATCGATCTTTCCGTTGTGCTCCGAAGACCTGTTAAAGTTATCGACTGTGAGCACACAAAAGTATACCTTTTCACCTGGTAAAGCTATCAACACAGTCAAGGGTTAAACACATCGATAGCATTCCACCGGTCCCCTCTTTTCCACACTCGAGCAAAACCCACTCTTTCGTGGGAACAAAGCTCATCCAGTGTCTATTTCTTCTGTATTTCCGTCCGTGTCTTCCGTGTGTCTGTGTGTCTGTCTGAAAAGCCAGCTGACCTTGTATATATAACTCAAACGTGCTGAACGCCAGCTGTACATTATAGAGCTGCGCCCTTCCGTAACCATGGAGACTCACGAGCTGTTCTCTGCTCTCTCTCTCTCTCTCTCTCTCTCTCTCTCTCTCTCTCTCTCTCTCTCTCTCTCTCTCTCTCTCTCTCTCTCTCTCTCTCTCTCTCTCTCTCTCTCTCTCTCTCTCTCTCTCTCCTCTCTCTCTCTCTCTCTCTCCTCTCTCTCTCTCTCTCTCTCTCTCTGTTTCAGTGTACACCCACTCTCTCTCTTTTTAAAGGCACATTCCATATTGAATAATGCTTAGGATCTCGTCAAATGTCTCTCTTGTTGGGAAAAAAATCTTTGATCAAGGAGCAAAATTTTTGTCTGACCGTAGATTACAAAATATAAAGCAATACAAATCTGATTTACATGCAGCAGACTGGAGAACATATAAAAAATATCAGTTTCTATTTCATTCTTAAACATATAATCCGGACAATTGTCTTTATCTTTCACATACATTGTTATAAAACCAAATCCTGTTACCATCAAAATGGCGTTTGATCACCCATTTTCTCTTTTCCACTTCACCACAGAACAATTAACCATCACGTGGTCAGATCCAACAGGGGTTTCAAGGACGGCCTGAACTTTATCTTGCACAGGTGCTAACTCCTCACTCATGTTTTCTAAACCAAGCCCATTCGCTTAACTTCCAAACAACTCCTTTATTTCAAACAAGTTATTAATTCTGTCTCCAAGATCTTTAGTTCTGTATGTTTCCATAAGTACGTCTGCCGATGGCCTCTCTTGGACAAATCAGCACTTCGCTCTGTTTTGAAAAGTCTCCGAACCCAGACTCTCTAATTCACAAACTTGAACAAAATTACCAAGTAGTTCATCTTTAAATTCCAAATTATAGTTAAACAAATCACGTGCACTGTCTCAGCATCTGAGAGAGCTGTTTCTGTCAGCAAGGTAGAAGGTCTTGGAACCAATCCAGACTTCACAGGTACTTTATTCAAAAGTCCAGAGACAGCACCCTTCTCAATATGTTCAATAACATTCACCTCCCCAGTTTTCATCTCATCGCCAACTTTTAGCACACTGTCTAACTCAAGTGATTGAGAATCCTCCGTTTCCGCTGGTACCAAGGTTGACCCGTTATTCACTGAACCAAGTCCATCTGACACAAAAGGATTGCATTCCTTTTCAACCGAGTCAGACAACTCAGACCGTAACTGAGTTCCAATACACGGCTCAGTATCCTTTGAATTCGCAGGTGCTTCAACAACCTGAACACAGGCAATCGAGCCAGCTGCCTCCTCTACGCTTTCATTACTAGTCCCAATTTCAACTTCCAGTTCACCATGATTATTCCAGCTACTCTTTTGGATGCTCTTATTGAGGGGAAACTTAACCTCACAGGTTAAAGCAAACTCGTCTACTGACTTAGCAGACCCTGAAAGCGTCTCAGCCACTTTCTCATACTCCCACTTTAATTTTTCTAACCGAAGCTGAACCTCAGTCTCAGTAGGTTTATTTTCAACAACATTTCCCACTCATCCTCTTCAAACGTTCCCTTGGATATATAATACTCCGCTATTAACGCCTGTATTATCGGCTTCCTCATTCTAGTGCTCGCCTTAGGTTTTTATGAGTAATTCGCAACAGCGCATCCCTCAAACATCAACTAATGATTCAGGGGGTGGTTCCAACGTAACAAAATGAAACCCGTATTGTGTCAGTGTGTTTTGCTAATAATGTTCGTGCAACATTACGCTGAGTGAACCTGAGTACCTGACTGCAGACCGTAGTCCCTACACTGTATTCCATCTGCCATTTCATTGTCTGTTCTTCAAACCTGTCTGAGTCCTTCTACAGACACCCACTTTGCTCTAAGCTGCCTATCCGGAACTACCTTCGTAGCAACTACAAAGTCGGTCACCAAGCCACCAACTCTGTCATCCAGATCGTTGGTTTTAAGATGAACATAAATAATCTCATTACCGACTCCAGAGAAACGCCATTGGTTACCGGTAGCAAACGGAATAGGCCCGCATCTAACTCTTTGCCTCATGCCGGTAAACCAATCTTCGATCTGTGCCAGTATCTTTCCTTTAGTACCGTGAGTTGTGATCTTGTTTGGCAACCTCATGTCCAGCAAGTCGTTGAAACCATCTGAAAATCCAAGAGATAATCATCCACCCCATCCCCTTTTGCCTATTCTGCTTGCAATTTTCTCAAAAAGAATTCCAAGAGACTTCTCAGGCAATACACACCCTGAAGAAAGCCATGCTGAATTTGGCTTACTTTAGCATGCGCTGAGTACCACGAAAAATCATCCTTAGTGGAATCTAACCACTGAGGTCAGACTACCTGTTCTATAATTTCCTCTCTTCTGCCTCCCTTCCTTCTTAAAGTGTGGGGTGACTTTGCAACTTCCTAGCTCGTCAGAAACATTCCAAAATCGAGACAATCTTGAAAGATCATTACTCATTCCGGGTTTCTCCAGTTTCTGTTGAGGCATCTGATTCTTCTTTGGCCTGCTTCATAAGTTGCTTCACGATTCAGCCTCTGGCTGCCGGATTGTTACTGTCCAAACCCCTTGTCTGTATCCCTTCCCTTCACCTTCCTTCTGGAGCCTAGCCTAACATAGCTTTGCCTCGCCTTGCTTCTATTTGCACCCTTTCCTCGCCCTGCCTTGCCTCTGCCTGGTGCCTTTCCTCGCCTCGCCTTGCCTCTGCCTGGTGCCTTTCCTCGCCTCGCCTTGCCTCTGCCTGGAGCCTTGCCTCGCCTTGCCTGTGTCAGGACCTCGCCCTCATTGGAACCTCATCTGTCTGTGTCCACGACTTCGATAGGTAGGTCCGGCCGTTTTGCCGCCGCCTAGCATTGGGAACTGTGTTGTCGTGTGATGAGTCCCGGCCCTATGTCCTGTACCCAAGGAGGAGTCCCGGCTAGCTGTTCCATGTTCCAGTCACTCCCTCGACCCAGGCTCTGTGGTCTTCGCTCCTGTTCTTCCTCGATCAAGTCTCTGCGTTCCTGCCTCTCCCTCGACCAAGTCAAGGCTCCGGGGTCTCGTCCAGTCCCAATCACGTCCAAGATCCTTGTCCTGTCCAAGCCACAGCTTTGTGTTCTCGTCTTGTCCATGTTCATCGCCCAGCCCAGGAGTTCCTTGCCCATCCCGGTGCTGGGGTTCTCTCGTCCTGTGCTGGGGTTCGCCTGCCAGTTCATGAGTCTCACGTCCCGTCCTGTAACCTCTTCATGTCCTCGCCTGGTTCTGGGGTCCGAGCCCGAGTCAAGACTCAGGTTCTGGGTCCTTGTCCAGTCTCTCGCTCGGAGTCCAAGGCCAGGCTCCTAGTCCTCGGTTCGATGTCCAGGTTCCCTATCCTAGTCAGGACCTAGCCCATGCCCGGAATCCTTGTCTCGTCTGGGGTCTGTGTCATGTGCAGCGTCCTTTCTTCCTTCCTTCCCCTGCTTCCTCCTCGCGCCCAGTCCTGTTCCTGGTAGTTCAGTGTCTGTGTCTTGCTTTTGGGGCCACTCCCAGCCCCTCCCCCCACACATATGACACAGCAAGAGGATCAGGAGTTAAAAAAGGTACAAAGTGCCGAGGAATCTGAAGAGTTTGGATAATATCGAGTGATGCAGGCACGGAATCGGATTGTAATTAATAATGGTAAATCTGTGGTGCCTAAATGGGAAAGAAATCAAGTGATGTATTGTCACCATGGCAACTGTGGGCATCAAGGTTCAGATAGATCTATGGAATAGTTGAAGAATCTGTGTTGGTGGCCGAAATTGCGAGGAGATGTACAACATTATAGTAAGAGTTGTTTGGTTTGTGCCCGCTGAGAACCCCGATAAATCGGCTAGAGAAGCAAAATGACTAAACGGCCCATGGGTCCCGGTCTTACCCTATGTTCTGACAATAACCCTCAGCACAGAAGCATCCTCTCCCGCAATTATACGTTTTCTGTTGACGATCGGGAGAAAAAATGAAAGGGTTAGATTTATCGAAGACCAAGTATGATACATTGGAATGAACAATGGCAAACAGCAAATAATTGACTCTTTTATGGAGGCTCATTATGATGCCGCCCATAACACGTGACGGAAGAAACGGCAGAGCGGTGCTTGTTTAGAGGTGCGAGCAAAACCGCGGGCGGTTAAAATATGACAGAAGGTTAAGATGTCACTATATCAGCCGAGCCCCATTACCCCTTCCAGATTAGTCGGGACAGAGTAAGTCCATCAGTATATCGAATTCAGACCGCTCCACATAAGTTAGGTTGGTATCATATGAACCAACTCAAACACCTTGGAGACAGTCAATGTCCTCTCGTAACTGAGTTCCAGAAAACATATTGTCAATGGGATGCTCTGCTCCGAGATGAGAATATCCTCTTGCATTTACGTTTCAGGCAATCGACGGTGATGTGGATGATGGAGCGGTTGCCCCCTCAGTAAGTTGGGCGACTACTTCCATTTTGTACCCAGAGGATCGAGACAGTTCACATCTCTGCATTCGCCCGAGCCAAAGCGGAGACACTGGAAAAGAGACACAGATGGGAACGTGTTTGTTGCGTGGACCTTTGGAAATAAAGTGGGTGATAATTTATCTGATATGAATGGATTTTAACAAGGCGTTAAATTTATCCATCGTAGGACCATTCATAATGTCAGAAGATTTGGTATCCAGGGAAAGTTCGCTGATGGATTCTGACCTGACGCCTACAGAAGACAGAGGATAGTTGTCGATGGATTTCTCTCTGGATTTCGGTGACAGGTGTCCTACAGAGATCTGTACTGAGACCGCTGGCTTTTCGTGTTTTTATGATCGATTTAGATGAGGAAGTGGTAGGGTCGTTTATTGTGTTTTCAGTGATGTGGAGGTTGGTGGAATTATGGATGGTATAGGAGGTTGTCACAGATTACACCAGGACAGTGACAGGAAGCAGAGCAGCGCTGAGCGGTTACAAATGGAGTTAAACCCGGAAAGGTACGAAGCGATTCACTTTGGAAAGATGGATTTGAAGGCAGTAGTGATATTTTCTAGTGTCAACCCAGGGCCGCACATTAGTGTGAGTTCCACAATGGAAACAGAGTGATGAGACTCTCTCCAATAAGCCGAGGCCCGCTCATCGGTACGTACCAGAATCGGCACGGAGCGGTGCACTGCAGGAGCAGAATGAAGTGTGATTAACAGCTGAGCTTGAACATATCCAGTGTTCTGTATATTCATATAGTGACGCTCGAAAGGTAATATATCTGACAGTAAATCAGGAGGAAAAAAAGACAACTTAATCACAAATAATAGCACAGCCTGGAAACCTGCAGATTGTTCACAGATTTCACTTGCTACTTTTGTTCAAAGAGAGAATGGATGGAGAAATAGTGGTAGCATTGTGGCAGGTTGGAGAATAACTTTAAAGTTAAACAGACTACATCGTACGTAACGGATATGAAGTAGTCACGTCATTCACTGGCAGAGGTCAGATTCCTGCCAAACGGCCCGTGTCTGCGCTGGAAAACATTGTTCTTCAAACTGTCCACAGCCCTCGCTAATCTCCAGAGGACACGATCCCTTTTTGATCACACGCCTCTGGAATATCGCTGTGGATCTTTTACAGTGTTTAGAGCAATATGTGCAGTGTATTTTATTTTAACACATGTCAGCTGTCACTGTGATTTCCATTACTCAAACCCCCGGAATGACTGTAACAAACGAACGAAAAGATGAATGAATGTTCCCCGTTAATAAAGAGGGTTTCTCCATTTCACCCGCCAGCTGCTTCCGACAACTTCAGAAGCGAATGTGCGTGGTCAAAAATTACAAGGTAAATTGACTTCAAGATGAATGCCTGTTTAAAGCAACACAGATACAAAAAGTATCATATTTGAATAGCTGAAGCCAGGTATCATGGAAAATAACATGAAAAATCCACATCTGTGTTCTTCTAATGTAAATGGATTGTAATATCCCCTGAGGAATCAAACTTGTGACACGGCAGCAGTGAGTAAAAATAGTTTAACGTAAGTGTTCGTGCATTTGATTCTCACTAATGTCCCTGACGTGATAGCCAAGCTAATTGCCTCAGTGGAATTGCTCTCTCCTCAATAAAAGTCTGCTAAACCGATCACCAGTCCATCTGAGCAGCTGAAACGTTCCGTACAATTGAATGCAGCTTCTGACGGAATATGGGATATCCGGCGATTTACTACATCGCGGCCATTTTCTATCCCACCCTTGTAGCAGTTGGTGTCCCCGGTAAGATGCCGGAGCTGGTCACTTTATGTATGGTGCCGTCGTTACTCTGCTGCGTTATCCGCACTGTTACTAAGCACAGATGCTACCGTCGGCTGAAACGTTTCTGGAATGGAGGATTCAGGCATCCAGTGCTTTTATTTTCATTTTCCAGATTTCGTTCCTTTCTTTTGTCAATTAAGTTGGTGCCAATATTGAAATTGTTTCATAATTTCACCTCGCTCGGCTTTCTGAAGTGATGTTGGTCTCTGATTTTCCAGGTCCAAGTCTCTATCAGTGCAGACACTTCGACCTTATAAGGCAGCTTATTTAAATGATGGTCCCGTCTATTTTCGACACGTGGGTCTGTCCTTCTGTAAGTCATTAAATGAGAACGCGTACTTTGCATCTCCTCGATGCCGCTTTGTCACCGCTACAAACAATCCCGTCAGCTCTTTCACCTCTACTAATGGAAACGGTGTTGTTTACAGGAACGATAGACTGCTCACCGGTACGTGAGTCGTGGAACTCGGATGCCTCGCTTTAAACTGTGGGAAGGTCGCCAATCCACTGACACTCACATCCGTCATTGTCCTCCAGCCGGAGTGCAGCGACCGAGACTGCACACACTGGATTCCCGCTTTCCACTTTCAAACAGACCATACCCTGCATAGCATGGTAGAATGGGGGCATTCAGGGAGCTGACAATATTTCTATTTTGTTTCCAAATTTCTTGCAGTTAATTTAACGGCGATTGTGATCCTTTCTCGGGGAAAATGCGGACTCTCCAATTGCATCACCCGTTACCTGGTTGGAATGGCGACAGCGGATCTGATGGTGGTTATCATTGTTGCTTTAGTGGAACAGACCAACAATATCTACATTTATTCCAGATCCCTGCTCATCACTCCTGTGTGCGCTCTGACACTTGTATTCAGGATGGTAGCGACGGACTGTTCTGTTTGGTTCACGGTCAGTTTTACCTTCGATCGCTTCATCGCAATATGTTGCCGAAAGCTGCGGGAGCGATACTGCAGCGAGAGAACAGCAACAGTGGTTATCGTGACCGTGGTTATAGTGAGCTGCGGGAGATGTGTCCCGTGTTACTTTGCCCTTGAACCTTACGTTATCATTAACAACATGCCGTGGCGGTGCACAGCCACATACGAATACGTTACTTCACCCGTGTGGAAAGGATACGAAATACTGGACAGTATTTTAAAACCATTGCTACCAATCGGTTTAATCCTGATGTTTAACGGGTTAACCGTAAGACATATCATTGTGGCAAATAGAGTCCGCAGAAGGCTTCTGCACAGCAGCGACAATCAGAAAGATGCCGAGGTGGAAAAACGCAGAAAATCGATGATTTTGTTGTTTTCTATATCAGCTAATTTCATATTATTTTGGACGCCCTATGTAGCCCATTCCCTGAAATGGCAATTGGAAAACTATTTTTACGTGAACAGATATTTGACTTCCCCGGTTGCAAGTACTCAGCATGTGCACCAATACTTGTATCTATACACTGACACAGAGGAAATTCAGAGAAGAGCTGAGGAATGGGGTGAAGTATGTTTTTACATTAAATGGCCATCTGTGTAGATAACGCCCATGTCCAATTACAATTCAGCGGAGTTTTCAAATAAAGTCGTTTTACAATGAACCGGTTTGGCAAATAAGTCGCAAATTCAAACAATCATATGCCTGGTCATCCGGAAATTGCAGATTTTGAGGAAGATTGCTGACTTCATACAGGTCAAGCAGGTAGCAATACAAACGCTCAATGCGGCTGGCGTGATTGTTACATTGGTTGAAGTATGTTCCAAACTATCACAGACACTCGACTGTGACAAGGGCAGGAATGGTTTCAGGACCTTCCTTGTTTTAGATGTTTCAAAATGGACATGGCCGGGTAACAGAGTGTAAAGGGAGTGCGATGGCTAACCAGTGGTAGTATCACAGCTGCAGAAAGGCAGGACAACGTGGAGCGTTCGTTTGTTAATAGATGGCGAGACTAACACACCACCCCATTTGGAGTATTCTGTACAGCCTCCAACCAGATTAACAGAAAAAAATCTGCAACGAGAACACCGAGGAACTATTGGGAGCGGAACGTGGACATATGCCATGTTATTGGAACGTAAAATTAAAACCTACCTAATATTCGTCGGCATATTCCCAGCGTAGAAGTTTCAGGTGTGGCATAATTTCTCAGTTGTGTCCAGAAAAGATTCATGTCACTCTAAGAAGTAAGGTGGACTAGCGAACGGTTGATACCGGATCTAATATTAAGAAAGGAAACGGGTCAGGTGACAGATCCCTCCGTGAGTCAGCATTTCAGAAGATAGGGAGAACTCCCCTACATTTAGCTTGCACCTGTGTAGGACCAGGAGCAGGGAAGTATTTAATTGGGGGTCTGCGAATTATGGCGCTACCTGGCATGAACTTGGGAACATACAGTGGGAAATTATAGACAATAGGTGCAGAAGTAGACCATTCGGCTCTTCGAGCATGCACCGCCATTTTGAGATCATGGCTGATCAATTACTATCAATACCCTGTTCCTGCCTTGTCCTCATATCACTGGATTCCCCTATCCATAAGATACCTATCTAGCTCATTCTTGAATGCATCCAGAGAATCGGTCTCCACTACCTTCCGAGGCAGTGCATTCCAGACTCCGACAATTCTCTGGTAGAAGAGGCTTTTCCTTAACTCTGTCCTAAATGACCTACCCCTTATTCTCAAACCATGCCCTCTGGTACTGGACTCTCCCAGCATCTGGAACATGTTTCCTGCCTCTATCTTGTCCACTCCCTTAATAATCTTATATGTTTCAATCAGATCCCCTCTCACTCTCCTTAATTCCAGCGTGAACAAGCCCAGTCTCTCTAACCTGTCTGCGTAAGACAGTCCAGACATCCCAGGAATTAACCTCGTGAATCTACGCTGCACTTCTTCTACAGCCAGGATGTCCTTCCTTAACTCTGGAGACCGGGGAAATGCGCAACAGATATGTGGGTATTGCTTAGGGAGCACTGACATGGGGTTCAGTAAGGGCTTGTCTCATTGTCGCAGGGAAAGGATGATAGCGTAAGGTAAACCTAGGTGACAAGAAATATGGACGAATCAAGAAGAAGAAAAAATATAGTTTAGGTTTCGGAAGAAAGGATTGGGTAGGGTTAAGGCGAGTCACAATGCAGACAGCAAAGAATTTAACAATGGACTTAGAAAAGGCATAAGGGGAGTTGTGAATGCCGTAGCGAGTTGCACTGAAGTAAGGGAAGAACAGGAGGATGACTAGACCGAGTGTGGGCAGACCAGAGGAAAATTGTGTTTGGAGTCAAGGAAGTGGTGAAGTGTCCTTACTGAATATATTGATGAATATGAACACAGAGTCAAAAGGCTAGAACGTGCCGACGATAAGAAGGAGGATGCGTCGGAAACTTGGAAAACATTATGATAGATGATTCCACGGTGCCGGAAGGGATATAGTGCAGGTCATTTTGGAAAGCGAGCGAAGATATTGCTGTACTCTTGGACGGGATATTTGTGTCTTCGCTGGCCATGGAAGTAGTGGGTGGCAAATGTTATTCCTTTCTTGACCAAAGGTAATAGGGAGACTCCGAATTACAGACCAGCGAGCATTATGTCAGTCGTGGGTCGAAATTTCGGTACACTTTACAACTATATTTGGACTTCGCACATATAGAGGGAAATAACCGATTTAATCTGATCACCGAACAGTAGCTGGATAATTAATGGAATTAGGGCTGACGATGTAAGCAAATCGTTGAACTAATGATTACACCGCCTCGTTATCTAAACTGATCTTCCATTTACATATTACAGGGCAGATGCTACAATGACCTCAAAACAATCTTTTCCAATGAGACCTGCAACTTCAAACCAGCATTTCAAAGTGTTTCAAAGTAATCAGCAGCTTTTGCTGCTCATTAAAAGAACCAGCCTTCCAAAATGCCAATTACAAATTCCCAATTCAAGTAGACACCATTTTATCCAAATGACAATTTACTTCTGAATCGTGAATTTATCGTCTCGGGTGTAGAAGCGGTCAAATTTCGATCCCTTTAACCCTGAATCCACACGGCCGGTGTGGAGTCTGTGTCTCCATCAGAAACCCATAATAAATGAACCATACATAACTACACAAACTAAAAACTCTGCGAAAGCAAACCAAACATCCGGGCTTGGACTTCTCTTCCTGCAAAACCATCGCAGGCAATTGGAGAATACAGAATAGACAACTTCCAAAGCAAAAGGCCTCAGCACGCATTCTAAAGAACTTAGGAGAGTGAGACCTGGAGACCTGAGACTCACATACATTAACACCTTAGAATTTCGGAATGATATGCAGCCTCCGAATTTCGCATCAGTTCCTGGAAAACACTTCTCGCAAGGAGACACAAATTTTCTGTCTCATCTATGGTGAAAAAGAAGAGTAATTCAACCCCCCATCCAACACAAATTACCGAAACACATGACTGCCATCAAGTCACTCGTGGCCGTAATCTTTCTATTTCTCTTTCAATTGAACTCAATTATGTCCAAACCTCGTGCTATATTTTAAATCCGCAATGCATTCATATTTTCAAAATAGCGCAGAAAATGACATGCCCTTATTTGTTCAATAGTTAATAAACAGCTGTAATGGCAACCATACAACACTTAGTAAAGCCTTTCTACTCCAAGACAAGGAGACGCAGAAAGTAATGTATCGTCCAGGAGTTAATATTCAACACAATGAAAAATATGGCGTCTCCACAACTCCAAGCATTCAATGACTTCCGAGGTTTCCTACCTCCAATTTCTGACCGAGGACAGGATTCGGATTGTTGTATAGTATCAGGGCTACTGATCCCCTGTACCTCCGATGAAGCAACAGATTTGTTCACTGTACTGGGGCCGCTGTCACCCCACCCCAGCCCGGAACCGTTGTCTTTACCGCCTTACTGAAGGAGTGAAGGTATTTTCCTTCAGTGTGCTACTCCCTTCATCATCTCACATCTGCACTTCTTTCTTCTCCTGCTATGACCATCCATTTTACTCAATCTCCATGCTTCAGTGTGTGCAATGACAGAGGGTCTGAAAAGCATCAAAGAATTTCTAGATTGTTCGGTTCTGTGAGACACTGAAGTTCTAACCCAGACATAGAGTCAGACAGCAACAGGAAGCAACTGCACAGAAGCGGGATCTTCAATCCGTCAGGCCCGTGAGGAATTATTTACACTGCCTACTGCCATCGACCTCACCCGGACCGTGGCCATCCATATCCCTCTCATCCATGTACTTATCCAATCATCTCTTAAACGTTGAAATTGAAATTTCAATTACCACTTGTGTTGTCAGCACCGTCTGCACTCTGACCACCCTCTGAGTGAAGACGTTTTCCCTGATGTTTTCCTTAAACATTTCACATTTCTCCCTTCTCTCATGATCTGCAGTTGTATTCTCGCCCAACATCAGTGGAGAAAGCCCGCTTGCATTTACACACTCTATACGCCTCTTAATGTTGTATACCTCCATCAAATCTCCCCTCAGTCCACTACCCGCTCGGGAATAAAGTGCTGACATATGTAATCTTTCCTTTTAATTCAAAACATTCAGTACCCGCAATAGCCGTGTAATTATTTTTTCTTCATTTTTTTCAATCCTATTTGCATCTTTCCTGTAGGTAGTTGAGCCCAACTGTACACAATATTCCAATTCGGGCCCCAATAAAGCCTTAAATCACAGCAACGTAACGTCCCAACTCCTGTACTCCATACTTTGGTCTAGGAAGGCGAAAGTGCGAATAGCTTTACGACCCTGTGTAACTGTGCCGCAACTTTCACTGTATTATGGACCTGCATTCCCAGAGTCGTTTGTTCTATCGTGCTCCTCAGTGCCCTATTTCTCATTGTGTCAGACCGACCCTGGCTGGTCCTCCCAATTTGCAAATTCCAACACTTGTTTGCGTTAAATCCGATCTGACAGTTTTCAACCCATTTTTCCAGCTGGTCCAGATCCCGCTTCATGCTCCGGTACTCCTTCCCGCTGTTGACTACACCCGTAATGATGTTGTCATCGGCAAATTTGCTCATCCAGTTCACAACATTATTATCCAGATCGTTGATATAGATTAAGAATAATAACAGCTACAGCGACGATCCCTGGGACACTCCTCTCGTCACAGTTCCCCAGTGAGAGAGACAATCATCTATTACCACACTATAGCTTCCCCAACATAGCCAATGGCGAATCCATCATTACCTCATCATGAAAGCCAAGCGACTGAACCTTCTCGAACATCCTCCCATACAGAACCTTCAGAAACTGCTTGCTGAAGTCCCTGCTAGACGGCGTCCACTGCCTTGCCACCACACCATTCCCGGTAACTACCTCGTAAAGCTCTGAGAGATTGGTTAGACATGACCTGCAAGGCACAGGCCCATAATGACTATCGCTAATGTTCCTGTTTGTCCAGATACTTCCCTTCATACCCCATGATCGGCGTAGTCTGAACACCGAGGACAATTCCTCATTACATAGTACTTGGCGAATCCCTTCCGAGCAAAGATATCGAGATCATCCAGCGGTCGGTACTGATATTTATGGCCTATTGTTCTTTAAATTCTCCTGCACTTTATTATCCGATGCACCGAGAGTTGCCTGGAAAAGCAAGGCGTCATAGCTTTAAATAGTTAATCGACTTGCTTAACTATAGCAAGACACGGTACGCTCGATCGAGCACAGAACATAGAATATTACAGCACAGTACACCAGGTTCTAATAGGCTTTCGACTAATGTAAGTTCGATCTGACACATCCCTCCTGCATCTGAACCAGAATCAAAGGTTTCAAAGGTATATTTAAAGAATCAGAACCAGATTTAATATAACAGACAGACGTCGTGAAATTGTTAAATTTACGGCAGCATTACAATGAAATACAGGATAAATAAATCTAGAGAAATCAAAACTGGGATACAGGTGGCAGCGGGGAGAGAAGCTGCTCCTGAATCGGTGAGCCTGAGCCTTCAGGCTTCTGTATCTCCTTCCCGATGGTAACACTGTGTAGATGGCACGTCCTGTTAGTGGGCAATGTTAATGATGGACGCCACTGTGAAAAGATTCATCCCTTGTAGCAATGATTAACGAGATACAGAGAATCTGTATTTACCAGCAAGTATCTTTTATTATTTATACTAAAAGCACGTAGATTTACACACCATCTTCCTGTGTGCACCTACTCAAAACCCTGACAGTCCATTAACAGTCAATGAAGATAAAAGGTATTATCCGGGAAAAGAATCTACGCTGGCAAGACAATTCATAGAAACACAGAAAACATAGAAAATCTACAGCACGATATAGGGCCTTCGGCCCACAAAGCTGTGCCGAACATGTCCCTACCTTAGAAATGACTATGCTTATCTATATCCCTCTATTTTTCGAAGCTCCATGTACCTTTGCAGAAGTCTCTTAAAAAGACCCAATTGTATCCGCCTCCAGCACTGTTACCGGCAGCCTATTCCACGCATTCACAACTCTCTGAGTAAAGAAACTCACCCCTGACATCTGCTCTGTACCGAATCCCCAGTACCTTCAACCTGTGTCCTCTTGTGGCAACCGTTTCAGCCCTGGGAAAAAGCCTCTGACTATCCACACGATCAATGCCTCTCATCATCTTCCGATCCTCATGTTCCCGATCTCCACGTGTCCGTGTGGTCCTACTTTTCGGCAATGGTTGCTCTCTGGCCGCTGGAGAGTTATCACCCCGGCATGTCTGAAGCTCTGGGATCTTATATTGTTCCTCATCAATTGAACCATTGGATCCCCAAACCATTGGCTCAAGGTCACCTGATCTACCTGGGTCACCTGGCTACTGATCATTGCACAGAGCTACAACCAACATATTTAACGTGGCTTTGCCCACCCCAGCCTTGTGTATTCCTATCTTTACACCCTGACTGGTCCAAACCAGTAAAATCAGGCAACCCAGACAGAGTCCAACGAGACTACAGATTGCCTGTTTGACATGTCTGGCATTTTTCATAACAAGTAGTTACTCCTCTGCGCATTGTCTCGGGTTTATTGCTCTGATTAGATTGTCCCAGAGTCAAGAATCAGCTCAGAGTCCACGCCCTTCACATAACAAATGGCGACTTGTTTGAGAATGGTCTCAGGTTTAGCAGATCATTACCTGAAGCTCGCTGTGTCCACATTCAATTCCTCTGATTAAATTATTCCAATGCAAGAAACAGTTCATAGCCCACAAAATGGGTGCGGGCGGGGCAGAGAGAACTGGTTTGTCTTTGATCAGTCTGTAGCTTCTACTGGCCAACAGTGTTTTATGAGCCATTCAATCTGACACGACGGTATCTTTCTCGGGTCTGCTGTCGTCTGAATGCACCAGGGCGGATGATGGAGGTTTGGCGGAGGTGCCGAGTGCTGTAGGGGTCGAAGGGGTTTAATGATATGCGGTGTGATGTAGGGGTTGGAACTGTTTTCTTCCGTGCCCCATAACGGGTTAAAAGAACCAGCAGAAATGGAACATACCTGGAGTGTGGTATTGTTACAAACAAAACACTATTTATAGTATCTAAGTAATTAAGGGAGATTAAGGGAGCTAGGGCTTCACTCTTTGGAGAGAAGGAGGATGAGAGGAGACATGATAGAGGTGTACAAGATATTAAGAGGAACAGAGAGAGCGGATAGCTAGCGCCTCTTCCCCAGGGCACAACTGCTCAGTACAAGAGGACATGGCTTTAAGGTAAGGGGGGGGGGGGAGTTCAAGTGTGATATTAGGGGAAGGTTTTTTACTCAGAGAGCTGTTGGTGCGTGGAATGCACTGCCTGAGTCAGTGGTGGAGGCAGATACACTACTGGTTTAAGAGACTACGAGACAGTTATATGGAGGAACTTAATGTGGGTGGGGGTGTTACATGGGAGGCAGGGTTTGAGGGTTGGCACAACATTGTGAGCCGAAGGGACTCAAATGTGTTGTACTATTCTATGTTCTATGTAATATGTAATATAGTAATATAAAACCAGATAAATCAAACAGGTTAGCAGATTTTATGCATTTATAAGTGTGTAAAATAATAACCCAAATTTCTTCAAGCTTAGATGGTAAATGATACAGTCTTACGATGGTATAGGAATGACGTCATTTCAGTTCTTGATATTAAGTTGAGTAGAATTGAGGAGAGAGAGGTGATTTGTTTTCCAAGTAAGCCGATGCCGACGAATTTTCCTCCAAAGTCCTGTTAAGGTTACCGACTGTGATCACACAAAAGGGTACTGTTTTCACGCGGTAAAGCTATCAACACAGACCAGGGTTAAACACACCGAGAGCATTCCACTCGTCACCCCTTTTCTACACTGCGAGCAGAACCCTCACTTCAGTGGACAGTGAAAGACAGTGTCTATTTCTTCTGTATTTCTGTCCTTGTCTTCCGTGTGTCTGTGTGAAAAGTCAGCTGACCTTGTATATATCCCAAACATGCTGAACGCGAGCTGCCCATTATATAGCCCCGCCCTTCCGTAACCAAGGAGACTCACGAGCTGTTCGGTGCTCTCTCTCTCTCTCTCTCTCTCTCTCTCTCTCTCTCTCTCTCTTTTATAGGCACATTTCATATTGAATAATGCTTAGGATGTCGTCGCACCTCCCTACTCTTGGGAAAAAAAGTTTGATCAAGGAGCAAAGTTTTTGTCTAACTGTAGATGATAGAATATGAAGCAATACAAACCTGATTAACATGTAGCTGACTACAGAAGCGTAAAAAAATACTAGTTTCTATCTCATTCTTAAACTTAACATCCAGACAATGAATCCACCATGTTATTGTCTTTACCTTTCACATACTTTGTTACATAACCAAATTTCCTGAAAACCAAATCCTGTTATCTTCAAACTCTCGTTTGATCACACATTTTCTCTTTTACACTTCACCACAGAACAATTAACCATCACGTGATCAGCTCCAACAGCGCTTTCAAGGGCGGCCTGAACTTTATTCTGCACAGGTGCTAATTCCTCACTCATGTTTTCTAAACTAAGCCCATTCGCTGAACTTCCAACGAAGTCCTTTGTTCCAAGCAAGTCACTAATTCCATCACCAAGATCTTTAGTTCTATATGTTTCCATAGGAACATCTGCAGATGGTCTCTCTTGGTCAAAACAGCACTTCCCTTTGTTTTAAGAAGTCCCCAAATCCTGTGTCTCCAATTCCCAAACTTGAACAACATCACCAAGGTGTTTATCGTTAAATTCCAAAATATAGTTAATCAAATGAACGTGTACTGTCTCCGCATCTGAGAGAGCTGTTTCTGCCAGCAAGGTCAAAGGTCTTGAAACCAATGTATACTTCAGAGCTACTTTGTTCAAATGTCCAGAGAAACCACCATTCTCAATATCTTCAATAACATTCACCTCACCAGTGTTCATCTCATCACAAACTTTTAGATCACTGTCTACTCAAGTGACTGAGAATCTTCAAATTCCACTGGTACCAAGGCTAACCCATTATTCACTGAACCAAGTCCATCTGACACAAAAGAACTGCATTCCTTTTCAACCGGGTCAAACACCTCAGACCTTAACTGAGTTTCAACACAAGGTTCAGTACCCTATAAATTCACAGGTGCTTCAACAACCTGAACACAGGCAATCGGGCCAGCTGCCTCTTCTACGCTTTCAGTACTAGCCCCAAATTTAAATGCCAGTTCACCCTGATTACCGCAGCTGCTCTCTTTGAGGCTCTCATTCAGGGAAAACTTAACCTCATGGGTTAAAGTAAACTTGTCTGTTGACTTCAGCCACTTTCTCATCATCCCTTTAATTTTTCTAACCGAAGCTGAACCTCAGCCTGAGTAGGTTTACTTTCAACACCATTTCCCACACATCCTCTTCAAACGTCCCCTTGCATATATAATGCTCTGCTATTAGCGGCTGTATTATCGAAATCCTCATCCTAGTGCTCACCTTAAGTTTTAACTTATGAGTAATTCCCAGCAGCAAATCCCTCTTAGCATCATCTCATACTTCAGGGGCTGGTTCCACAGAAACCTACCAACCTCAATCTCCATTGCTGCTGATTTTCCACTCAAGGAAATCAGAAGCGTTATTCAACAATAAGATCAACCACTAATCACTCAATTAAGCCCCTAACAAATTCAGAATGGCTCCCGGCATTTTTTTCCATTCCCTGGACGAGCCCCCAATTTTACCACGTATCTCGTAACGGGTTAAAAGAACCATCAGAAATATAACAACCTGGTGTCTGGTTTTAGAACATTGAGCATAGAATAGCACATCACGGTACAGGCTCTTCGGCACACAATGTTGTGCCGACACTTAAACCCTGCCGCACACCTTAAATTGTAACCACATATCACCCTGGTTCCCCACACTGCCAAATGTCCCGACATTTACTTTGTACTCTACCTTGTAGGTTGTCCTTCCAAAGTGTACCACCTCACACTTCTCCGTGTTGAACTCCATCTGCCACTTCTCAGCCCACTTCTAACTCTTTGCGTGATTCCAGTAAACCGATCTTCGATTCGTGCCAGTATCTTTCCTGTAATACCACGAGTTGCGATCTTGATTGGCAGCCTCATGTTGCAGCAAGTTACTAAAAACCATCTGAAAATCCTAGAGAAAAACAACAACTGCCTCTCCTTTGTCTATTCTGCTTGTTATTTTGTCAAAGAATTCCAAGAGATTTGTCAGGCAATATATACCTTGAAGAAAACCTTGCTGAATTTGGCTTACTTTAGCATGCGCAATGTACCCCGAAAAATCAGCCTGAATGGAATCCAACAACTGAGGTCAGATTTTCGGTTCTACAATTTCCTTTCTTCTGCCTCCCTTCCTTCTTAAAGAGTGGGGTGACATTTGCAACTTCCTAGTTCGGCAGAAACATCCCAAAATGAGGACAATCTTGAAAGATGATTACTCATTGTTTAAGAGAATCATGAGGGGGAAGGTCTTCACTCAGAGGTGGTGAGAATGTGGAATGTGTTGCCAGAGCCAGTGGCAGGATCGACTTTCAACATTTCAGAGAAGTTCGGATGGATATATGGATGGGAGGGAAAGGATGACTAAGATCCCGTTAGAATTTGCTAACTAGGCAGATTAATGGCTTGACACAGACTAGACTGACCGAATGGAATTTTCCTGTGTTGTCATGTTGCATGACTCTAATACCTTCACAAAATCTCCAGCTATCTCTTTCTGAGCCCTGATGTGTACATCATCAGGTCCAGGAGACTTATCTACCTCCAGGCGTTCCAGCTTCCAAAGCACCTTTTCTCATTAGTAATGGATCTACACTCACATATGTCCACGATACTCTTGAATTATTGTTTTTTTTTAAAGAAGATGATAAGTCAGAGTAAGTTGTGTAGGGGGCAGGGGAGGAAGAATAACAAGGAGGTACTTCATCGGTGAAACTGGGAGAAGGGGAGGTGTGTTAATTTAAAAAAAAACCTCTTCAGGATATGTTTGTCCTAACGAAACCAGAATTGAGCCGTGCATGACGGAATGTGTAACACTAAAACAAAATTCACACCACTAAACTTAAATGAGAGCACAATCCAGAAACATGGTCTCTATGGAAGATCAAGTCGACCACTCATGTCCGTCCATAGAAGACATCCCAGCGAATTGAGCAAACAATTTCCTAACAAATTGAGAAATGAGTGTGTTTCGCGACCGCTGTACCTCAGGTTATACCAGCTCGAGGCAAGAAACAAGTAAAAATTAATAATAACTTTTTGAGGTTGACAAACCCTGTATAAACATTCGAACGGTCCTTCATCATTAAACGTAGATGAATTAATTAAATGGTAGAACTATATTCTAATGGTATAAACATGAACTTTAGACAGGATCAGTGCAGAGCAAAATTATGAAAGTTGCAATAGAGCTGGTAGTGTATGAAGCAGATCACCCAGATACAATACAACTGAGAGATGGATATTTAAAAATAGACCAAAATACATGGGAGCAGAGTTAGGTTATCGAGTCTGCTCTGCCATTTCATCATGGCTGGTCCAATTTTCTTTTCAGACCCAATCTCCGGCTGTCTCCCTATATCCCTTCATGTCCTGACAAGTCAAGAATCTATCAGTCTCTGTCTTAAATAAGCACAACGTCTTGGCCTCCACTCTACCTGTGGCAACGAATTCCACAGATCCACCACTCTCCGGCTAAACTCATCAATGTTGCAAATGGGCGACCCGCTATTCAGAAATTGTCTCCTCTGGTCCTAGACTCTCCCACCATAGGACACATTCGGTCCACATTCAGCCCATCGAGGAAATTCGCTAGGTTTAAATTGTATCACCCATCATATTCTCTTCATATGACAAGGTATCCAATCCTGGAATCACTTTCATAAACCCCTGTTAAACTCACTCAAATGTTAACCCATTTTTCCTAATATCAGCGGCCCAAAACAGCTTACAATCTCTAAGTGAGTTGTTGTGCTTTTTAAGTTCACGGCTGATGTGAACAGACCACGTGAGATCCTCTGTGATGTGGATGCCGAGGAACTTCAGGCTGTTCACCCTCTCAACCTCAGATCCATTGATGTCAATAGGAGTTATCCTGTCTCCATTTCTCCTGTAATCAACAGCCAGCTTCTTTGTTTTTGCGACGATGAGGGATGTTTTTTTTTTACTTGACGGCACTGTGTCAGAGAGATAACTTCTTCCCTGTAGGCCACTTCGTTAGGTTTAGAGATTAGTCCAATCAATATAGTATCGTCGGCAAATTTAATTAACAGATTGGAGCTGTGGGTGGCGATGCAGTCATGGGTATACAGGGAGTAAGGTAGGGGCCACAGTACATGGCCCTGAGGGGCTCCTGTGTTGAAAGTCAGAGGGGTGGAAGTGAGGGACCCCACCCTTTCTACCTGCTAGCCATCTGAAAGACAAGGTCAAGGACGAGATCCCTGAGCATCCTATCGAGCCTTGGGGGAATTATAGTGTTCAATACTGAACTGTCGTCCAAGAATAGCATTCTCACATAAGCATCCTTCTTCTCCAGTTGTGTAAAGGACGGTGTGTAGAACAGTGGCCATTGCGCCGCCTGTCGATCAGTGGTGTCGGAAGGCAAATCAAAAGGGGTCCAGCACCCTCCTTTCATTAAAGGGTTACATACACTAATCACACATGCCCGCGTCAGTCACCAAGTAATCTCAATGCCCCGCTGTGTCCCCACAAACTCATGCCATTCCCCATACCCATCCCATTGCCCCACTCTCAGCACACTTCCTCGGGTCAGGAACCAAATTAATCACTCTACCGGCTCCCGTCCCACAGCCCAGTGTCAGTCCCCAATGTAATTAACTGTGTAAGTGGAATTCTGATGATATTATGCTGAAACATCAAAGCATAAATCAGGAACGGACATGTCCTGTCCTGGAAAATGCACAATGGGGAATGTGAAGTTATTCTAGGCTGCACTTACATGGGGTTCAGGACAGATTTGCCCCATTCAGACAGGGAGAGGACGGTCGGGTGAAGGAAACATGGTTGTCAAGAGATGTGATACAGCTGGTCAAGAGGAAGAAAGAAGCTTTAGGAAGCTGACCTCAGGATTAGAACGCAAGGATCAGACATGACTGTAGATTTATAAAGTAGCCGGGGACAAACTGAAGAATTGAATTAGGATCACTAGACACGTCTACAGAAGGTCTGCAGTGACTTTCAGGAAAACCCCAAGCCATTCTAGATGTATGTGAAGAAAAAGATGACTAGAGTGACTGTAGGACAGGTCGGGAATAGAAGATGAAACAAGCCCCTGAAGTCGGGGGAGGAAGGGCAGGTCGGGAATAGAAGATGAAACAAGCCCCTGAAGTCGGGGGAGGAAGGGCAGGTCCTGAATGAAGACTTTAGTTCAGTATTCACCAGTGAGAGGGACATTTGTGAGGAGAGCGTTAAACAGGCCGATGTGCGACAACTTACCGAGGTTAAGAGAGAGGATGTACTGGAACTTTTGAAAAAAAAAAATACAGTAGGTTAAATATGTCTTCCTGTGTGGTTGGGAGAAAGCCTGGGTCAGCGGTGAGTCCTACTTCAGAGATGGTAAAATTATTAGAGAGCTTTCTTAGAAACAGGATTTACGAGAATTTGGAGAAACAGTACCTAATTTGGGAGAGTCGGTATGGCTTTTTGAGGGACAGATCATGTCTCACGAGCCTGGTTCAATTCCGTGAGGATGTGACGGTCATACTTACGGTTAACCATGGTAGGACTTTTCAGAAGGCTTGGTATCCTCGGAAAGTTGGCTTGTTGATTCAGGACTGACGCCCCAGAAGTCAGAGGATAGTTGTGGATGGAGTATTTTCACCCCGGATGCTGGTGCCAGTGGTGTCATGCCGAGATCTGTTCTGAGACCCCAGGATATTTGTGCTTTAAAAAGCATGTGAATAAGGAAGTGGAACAGTAAGTTATTGCATTTGCAATGATGTAGAAGTTGGTGGAATTATGGATAGTACAGAAGATAGTCAGAGTTTACAACGGGACAGTGACAGGACGCAGAGCAGCGCTGATAAGTTACATTTGGTGCACAACCCGGAACGTTACGGAGTGATTCACGTTGGAAGGATGGATTTGAAGGCAGGGGTGATACTTTCCCGAGTCAACCGAGGGCCGCTCGTTAGTACGAGGTTCCACAACGGAATCAGAGTGATGAGACTTTCTCCAATAAACCGAGGGCCGCTCATCGGTACGAGAACCACTCTCGGCACGGAGCGGTGCAGTGCAGGAGCAGGACGAAATGTGATTGAAAGATGAGCTTGAACACTTCCGCAATATACCTGTCAGTAAATCAGGAAAAAGGAAATATAAATTCCTGGCAAATAATGGAACAGGCTGAAACCTGCGGATAGTTCTCAAATTTCTCTTGCTGCTTTTGTTCAAAGACCGAATAGATGGATAAATAGTTGTAGAATTGTGGCAGGTCTGAGAGTATATTTAAAGTTCAGTCGGCTCCATCGCAAGTGACGGGTATGGGGTGGTCAAGTCATTCACTGGCAGAGATCAGGTTCCTGCCAAACGGCCCATGTGTGCGCTGGAAAACATTGTTCTTCAAACTGTCCTCAGCCCTCGCTAATCTCCCGAGGACACGATCCCTTTTTGAAGACAGGTCTCTGGAATATCGCTGTGAATCTTTGAAGGTATTTGGAGGAAAATGTGAAGTGTATTTTATTGTAACACATGTATGCTGTCACTGTGATTTCCATCACTCAAACCACCCGGAATGACTGGAACGAAAGAAGAAAATATGATGAATGTTCCCCTTTAATAAAGAAGTGTTCACCATTTCACCCGCCAGAACAAACTGCTTCCCTCAATTTCAGAAGCGAATGTGCTCCGCCAAATGTTACAAAATAAATCGACTTCAAGATGAATGCCTGAATTAAAAGCAACAATGACAAAATATATCTTCATTCAAATAGCTGACGCCAGGTATCATGGAAAATAACACGGAAAAAAAAGCATATCATATTTTGTTTAGAAGTAATTGCATTGCAAAATCCCTTGAGGAGTCAAATTCATGACAAGGGGATTGAGAGAGTAAAAATAGTTTAACGTCAGTGTTTGTGCATTTGGTTGTCACTAATGTCCCTGACGTGATCGCCACGCTATTTGCCTCAGTGGAATTGCTCTCACCTCAATAAAAGTCTGCTAAACCGATCACCAGTCCATCTGAGCAGCAGAAACGCTCCACACAACTAAACGCTGCTTCTGACGGAATATGGGATATCCGGCGATTTACTACATCGCGGCAATTTACTATCCCACACTTGTAGCGGTTGGTGTCCCCGGTAAGAGGCCGGAGCTGGTCACTTTATGTATGATGCCGTCGTTACTCTGCTGCGGTATCCGCACTGTTACTGAGCACAGATGCCACCATCGGCTGAAACGTGTTTCCGGAATGGAGGATTCAAGCATCCAATGGTTTTATTTTCATTTTGTCGTAGTTCGGTCGCAGAGTTTTCTTCTTTTCTCAATTAACTTGGTGTCGATATTGTCATTGTTTCACAATTTCACCTCGCTAGGCTTTCTGAAGTGTGCTGGTCTTTGCTTTTCTAGGTCTGAGTCTGTATCAGTGCAGACACTTCGACCGTATAACAACGTGGCAGCTTATTTGAGTGACGGTCCAGTCTATTTCCGAGACGTAGGTCTGTTCTTGAAATGATAACTTGTGCTTCGTATCATTTGATTCCACTTTGTCACGGCTGCAAACAATCCCTTCAGTTCTTTCACCACTAGTAAAGGAAATGGTTTTGCTAACAGGAGTGATCGACTGCTCACCGGTCCGTGAGTCGTGGAACTCGGATGCCTCGCTCTAAACTGTGGGAAGGTCGCCAATCCACTGACACTCACATCCGTCATTGTCCTCCAGCCGGAGCGCAGCGACCGAGACCGCACACATCGGATTCCGCTTTCCACTTCCACAGACCATACCCTGATAGCATCGGTAGAATGGGGGCAATCAGGGAGCTGACCATGTTTCTACTTTGTTTTTAAATATCTTGTATTTACCTTACGAATGGCAACAGCGGATCTGATGGTGGTTATCGTTATTGCTACAGTGGAACAGACCAACAATATCTACATTTATTCTAATTATATTTCTATTCTTTCCCATTTTTTGTAGTTAACCTAACTGCGATTGTGATCCTATCTCGGGGAAAATGCGGACTCTCCAAATGCATCACCCGTTACCTGGTCGGAATGGCAACAGCGGATCTGATGGTGGTTATCGTGTTTGCTTTAGTGGAGCAGACCAACAATATCCACATTTATTCCAGATCCCTGCTCATCACTCCTGTGTGCGCTCTGACACTTGTATTTAAGGTTGCAACGACGGACTGTTCTGTTTGGTTCACGGTCAGTTTTACCTTCGATCGCTTCATCGCAATATGTTGCAGAAAGCTGCGGGAGCGATACTGCACCGAGAGAACAGCAACGGTGGTTATCGTGACCGTAGTTATCGTGAGCTGCGGGAGAAGTGTCCCGTTTTACTTTGCCCTTGAACCTTACGTCATCATTGACAACACGCCGTGGCGGTGCACGACCACTTATGAATACGTTACTTCACCCGAGTGGAGAGGATTCTCATTGCTGGTCACTATTTTAACACCATTGCTACCAATCGGATTAATCCTGTTGTTTAACGGATTAACCGTAAGGCATATCGTTATGGCAAATAGAGTCCGCAGAAAGCTTCGGCACGGCAGCGACAATCAGAAAGATGCCGAGTTGGAAAAACGCAGAAAATCGATGATTTTGCTGTTCTCTATTTCAGCAAATTTTATATTATTTTGGATGCCCTATTTAGCCCATACCCTGAAATGGCAAGTGCAAAACTATTTTTACGAGAACAGATATTTGAGTTCCCCGGTATACATTCTACAGCAATTTGGGTTCATGTTTCAAGTACTCAGCATGTGCACCAATACTTGTATCTATACACTGACACAGAGGAAATTCAGAGAAGAGCTGAGGAATGGAATGAAGTATGTGTTTACACTAAATGGCCATCTGTGTAGATAACACTCACGTCTCATGACAATACCGCGGAGCTTTCAAATAAAGCCGTTTTACAATAAACAGGCTTGGCAAATATGTCATAGATTCAAACAATGATATGCCTGATCAAGCAACACACACAAAAAAACACACACACACACACAAGCAAACACACACCTGCTGGTGGAACGCAGCAGGTCAGGCAGCATCTATAGGAAGAAGTACAGTCGAGGTTTCGGGCCGAGACCCTTCGGCGGGACTAACTGAAAGAAGAGTGAGTAAGAGATTTGATGTGGGAGGGGGAGAGGGAAATCGGAAATGACAGGAGAGGACAGGAAGGGGAGATATGAAGCTAAGAACTGGAAAGTTGGTTGGCAAAAGGGATACAGAGATGGAGAAGGGGGAGGATCATGGGACAGAAGGCCTAGGGAGAAAGAAAGGGGGATGGCAGCATCTTCAGATTTTCTGGTATATGCCTGATTATCTGGAAATTGCAGAATTGGCGTAAGATTGCTGACTTCACACTGTTCAGGTTGGTTGCGATCCAAACGCTCAATAATGCTGACGTGAGTGTTACACTGTTTGAAGTATGTTCCAAACTATCACAGACACTCGACTGTCACAAGGGCAGGGATGGCTTCAGGACTTTCCGGGTTTTAGATGTTTCAAAATGGACAGGGTCGGGTAACAGAGTGTAAAGGGAGTGCGATGGCTAACCAGGGGTAATATCACAGCTGCAGAAAGGCAGGACAACGTGGAGCGTTCGTTTGTTAATAGATGGCGAGACTAACACACCACCCCATTTGAAGTATTCTGTACAGCCTCCAACCAGATTAACAGAAAAAAATCTGCAACGAGAACACTGTGAAAAAAGATTTAAAAAGCGAGCAGATTGAGAAGGGTCAGTCATCTCTTTGGCTGTAGAACGGGGCACGACTGCGCAAGCGCGTGAAAGTGGGCCGTGAAGCAGCGGGAGATTTAAAAAACGAGCAGATCAACGGAGTGGGCGACGGAGTCGTGGGAGACAGAGTAGGAAGGTTTGGCGTGTGAAGCTTCGGCGAGCACAGGCTCAGGACGGTCTTGCTCCCAGTGAGGTAAGGCCGGGTAAGTTCCTTTAATTAATTTAAACACCATAGGAATAGGTAATTGAGGCAGCAGTTAGGGTAGTTGAGTGCTCCGTTTGTAGTCTGTGGGAAATCATGGCGAGCACAATTGTCCCTGATGACTACACCTGTAAAAGGTGCATTCAGCTGCTGCTCCTGACAAACCATGTTAGGGAGCTGGAGCTGGATCTGAATGAAATTCGGATCATTCGGGAGGCATAGGCAGAAATAAACAGTAGTTACAGGGAGATAGTCACCCCCTAGGATCAGGAGGCAGTTAACTGGATGACTGTCAGGAGAGGGAAGGGGAATAGACAGGAAGAGCAGAGGACTCCTGTGGCCGTTCCCATCAATAATAAACATACCGTTTTGGATACGGTTGGTGGGGACGTCCTACCAAGGACAAGGTGCAGTGGTTGCGTCTCTGGCAGCGAGACTGGACCCTCAGCTCAGAAGAGAAGGAATGAAAGGAGGAGAGCAGTAGTGATAGGGGATTCGATAGTTAGGGGGACAGATAGGAGGTTCTGTGGAAGAGATCGAGAAACAGACCAGATGGTCTGTTGCCTCCCTGGTGCCAGGGTCCGCGATTTATCGGATCCAGTTCTCAGTATTCTCAAGAAGGTGGGTCAGCAGCCGGATGTCGTGTTTCATGAAGACGCCAATGACGTGGGTAGGAAGAGTGAGGAGGTCCTCCCCAGTCTCTCTTTACACCTGTTCATGTCCCTCCACAGTCTCTCTTCTTCCAGTCTATCTCCCAGGCTCTCTCTCCAACCATTCTCCAAGCAGTCTTTCTTGTCCAGTCTGTTGCTCCCAGACTATCCCGCTCAATCTCTCTGCCAGAAGTTTCTCTCCCTCGCCTCTGCACATTCTGCAGTCTCCCCTTATCCCCCATTATCAATCCCGTCTCCCACAGTCTCTGTCTCTCCAATTACTGTCGCTTTCCAATCCCGCTATCTCTCCCCAACCCGGGACTCTCTCTCTCCCAGTCTCCCATCCTACTCACCCCCACCCCGTGTCTCTCTCCTCCGGACTATCACCCTGCTGTTCTATTTCTCACCCATTCCCTCTCGATTCCCCCAGTTTCCTCTGTCCAGAGTGTCTTCCTCACGTCTACCTCACCCTCCCCGTCTCTTGCTTGACTCTTGTCTCTCTCACTCTCTCTCTCTCTCTCTCTCTCTCTCTCTCTCTCTCTCTCTCTCTCGCTCTCTCTCTCTCTCTCTCTCTCTCTCTCTCTCTCTCTCTCTCTCTCTCCCTTTCTCTCTCTCTCTCCTACCAGTCTAATTCTCTCCTCAGTCTTTCTGCCACTTCAGACTTTCGTTTCCCGCCTCGTCTCTCTCTCTCGCCCCCCGCATCTCTCAATCTCTCTCCCCCCACCCACCCCCCAAAGGCTTTCTGCCCTGCGGTCTCTCTGTCCATTCTTTCTCTCTCCAACTTTCCGTCGTCCTGTTTCTCTCTCCTCCGTCACTTTCCTTTAACCCGTATCCCTCTCCTATCTCATGCCCCGTACTTGTCACTCGCTGCTTCTCAACCTCTCCCTATCTCCCGTCTTTCGCCCAGTTTTTCTCCTTCAGTTTCTCTACCCATCTCTCTCTTCCCCGTGTGTCTCCACTCCGCTGTCCACTGTTCTCTCATTCTCCCGTCATTGCCGCCCCAACGTCCGTTTCTGCTCGGACTCCCTCCAAGGCTTGGAAAATGTTTAACACTCTGGATACATGCTGATGGTATTAACTTGCTGCATAAACACGTTTATTTATGGGGTAACTCCGTTTAAATTCAGAGAGCATTTCCCCAGCGCAACGAGATATCCGGTCATGTCAACTAATTAATAAACAAAATGTCGAAGTTCTTCTCAGTGGCGGTAGGGTGCTTTTTCCCACCTTGACAGTGCAAAACCGGTGGTCATTGGAGAACGTGGCAGCGGGGAGAATAAAACTGGTTTGCAGCCCGAGGGAAACACATCATGAGAACAGACCCCTCGGCGCCCGCACCCTGCGACCTTCGCCTCCGACCAGTGATTAAATTCATCCTGCATCTTATTTTTATTTTTGACCATAACCCCGCTGTCATCATCGCCGAACCAGGTTGAATAATAAATCCCGCCCTACCGTGTAAATACTCAGCGCTCAAGTGACGGACAAAGCCGGTGCTTCTCGCAGACGGAGCAGCTGCTGGAAATATCGCCGTCACAAGGAGAGCGGACGGAATTCACAGTGAGCACCCCGACGGTCAGATCGGGACTGGTCCGAGCTCGCAGTCAGTGGGCAGCACCACAATGAGATTTAGCTGTCTGCACCCTACATCGGATCCGTCAACACGCGATGAGCAGACAACATCCAGCTGTACACAGACCCGAATTGTAACTGTCGAGTTTGGCAGTTTTCCAAATTTCCATCTGAGTAAAATGCATTTTGAATCTCCTCTACATTCACTCCAGTACAAACGCATGTATGTTAATAATTCTTTCGTTCTCAGAGCTAAAACTGGTAAAATTGATTTTTCAATTGCTGGGAACTCTCCTACTATTCCAGTGATGTTCATTATTGTAGCTTTCTGGGGGATTACATGAATATTGCTGTGTAGGTGTAATTATTGTTGTGCAGTGACTAAGGACGAAGCCACCAGTGGATATTACAATTGCGACATTGTATACGCTTTTCATATACCATAGTCTTTCAATTTTATTTTTCAAGTCAGCATATTTTTGTTGTTTCTCAAGTTTCTCAATTTGGTTCTGTCTATTATGTGTGTTTGGAATGACACACACATACCTGCAGATTTGTCTCTTGTTTTTTTATTGGTTGACTATTAAGTAAATTGCTTTTGCTGTTTAATCCTGTAATATTCTATCTGGATGTGTCTGATGTATTGCCCTATATCTAGGAATGGATTGGTCATGATGAAATCGTCGGACTACAACTCCAAACCTCCCTCAGGATTCGGTTTAGAGTAATGGATCGTCTCTTTCATGAGTTTCCAATTTAAAGCATGATTTTGGTGATTATGCCTGCCACTTGATTGTGCCTGTGTAAGTAATCAGCTTGAGTTAAACTGTTTCAGGATACTGTAATGTGTTGAATAATTTCTGGTTTATCTTAATTTCTGCCTTCATCGTCCTGACTTTGTTCGTCTTTTATTGTGTGTTTTCGATATTACCGTGTTAACCACCCGGTCCTATATTGCCACAGAAGGAATGGAACTCCCCCAACACCGTGTCTGAATGTGAGCAGCTCCCTGACCATCTTCTTCCCCACAGCACAATCTACTACTTCGACCCTCCTTTCTTCCTCACTCACCCTCACCATTCTCTCACCCCTCTCTAATCGTTCAGCACACCCCCTCTCCCTCAGCCTCTTTCCTCCACGCTCACCCGTCTTACTCCTCTCGCCCCACTTGCCTTCACTTTTCTTCCTTATACAGTGGCGTGCAAAAGGTTGGACGCCCCTAGTCAAAATATCTAAGCGAGTAAAAGATGACTTGATTTCCAAAAGCATAAATTTAAAGATTACACATTTCTTTAATATTTTAAGAAAGATTACATGTTATTTTCATCTTTTACAGTTTCAAAATAACAAAAAAAAAGGAAAAAGGTCCGAACCAAAGGTTTGATTACACTGCCTGGCAGTACTCAGTAACATCCCCTTTGTCAAGTATCACAGCTTGTACGGGCTTTCTGCAGACAGCTAATAGTCATTCAATTCTTGGTTTATGGAATTTCGCCCATTCCTCCTTGCAAAGGCTTCTAGTTCTGTGAGATTCTTGGGCCGCGTTGCTCTTTTGAAGTCTAGCCACAGATGTTCGATGATGTTTAGGTCGGGGGACTGTCAGGTCCATGGCAAAACCTTCAGCTTGCGCCTCTTGAGGTAGTCCATTGTGGATTCTGAAGTGTGCATAGGATCATTATCCTGTTGCAGAAGCCATCCTCTTCTCACCTTCAGATTGTTTACAGAGGGTGTGATGTTTGCTTCCAGAATTTGCTGGTATTTGATTGAATTCATTCTTCCCTCCACCAGTGAAATGCTTCCCCGTTCCACTACCTACAACACAAGCCTAAAGCATGATCGATCCACCCCGTGTTCATGAAATTCTGCACCCTTTTTTCTCCAAACATATCTTTGCTCATTCAGACCAAAATATCTACTTTCACGTCATCAGTCCACGGGACTTGTTTCCAAAATGCTTCAGGCTTGTTTAGATGTTCTTTTGCAAACTTCTGACGCTGGATTTTGTGGTGAGGATGCAGGAAAAGTTTTCTTCTGACGACTCTTCCATGAAGGTCATATTTGTGCAGTTGTCGCTGCACAGTTGAACAGTGCATTGCCACTCCAGAGTCTGCTAAATGCAGGAGGGTGCGGGAAATTCTCCCACTTCCAGCCCGCCGCAATCGTTGCTGGTGGGGTTTCGCTCCCCGGAGAGTGAGGTGCTGCCACTTGTTTGCGAGGCGTTTCGAGTCGATAGGCACTTCAGTCCGAAGGGGCTGTGGAATGGTGGGTGAAAGTTGGAGACTTACCTCACCTTCGAGGGTCTGATCCATGGGGGAGCGGCGACCCGATAAGTGTAAGCTCGTAGACCCGACACTGGTGGGTTTGTTCGTGCTCCTAGGCTCCATGGTCCTGAGGTCAAAGGAAGGGTGGGGTGAGAACGCGGAAATACTGTGTTGGGCCGTTAGGGGGAGCTCTTCGATGTTTTTAATTTACTCTAGTTCCGTACATCAATTTAACTATTTATGCAGTAATAAAGAAAGGTCTTTAGAAAATATAATAAAACTAATACTTCATTGTGCTTCACTCTGAAATGAATTTAAATTAACGATTTCTTATATCCTTTGCATACATGAGGAGTAAAATCCTTCACGTCACGTCTCTATCGAAATGTGCAATCAGTGTAATTTATAATAATTTATAGTAAATAGGAGAGTCAATGTAGTATAGAGTACAAACAAATCAGCCTGATGTCCTGGTGGAAGAAGCTCTCCCAGAGCCTGTTGGTCCTGGCTTTTATGCTGCGGTACCGCTTCCCGGATGGTAGCAGCTGGAATAGATTATGGTTGTGCTGACCAGGGTCTCCAATGTACCTTCGGGCCCTTTTTACACACCTGTCCTTGTAAATGTCCTGATTCATGGGAAGTTCACATCTACAGATGCGCTGGCCTGTCCGCACAACTCACTGTAATGTACTGTGATTAAGGGAGGTACAGTTCCCATACCAGGGAGTGATGCCGCCAGTCATGATGCCCCTGCAGAAAATTCTTAGGATTTCGGGGCCATATCAATTTTCCTCAACCGTCTGAGGTGAAGAAGGCGCTGTTGTGCCTTTTTCATTTCGGAGCTGGCCTGTACAGGCCACGTGAGGTCCTCGGTGATGTGGATGCCAGGAACTTAAAGCTGTTCACCCTCTCAACCGCAGATCCATTGATGTCAATAGGGGTTAGCCCATCTCCATTCCTCCTGAAATCCACAACCATCTCCTTCGCTTTTGCGACATTGACGGAGAGGTTGTTTACTTGACGTCACTGTGTCAGAGAGATAACTTCTTCACTGTAGGCCACTTCGTTATTTTTTGATATTAGGTCAATAAATGTAGTGTCGTCGGCAAATTTAATTAACAGATTGGAGCTGTGGGTGGCGATACAGTCAAGTTTACACAGGGAGTAAGGGAGGGGACTCAGTGCATAGCCCTGAGGGGCTCCTGTGATGAATCAGAGGGGTGGAGATGAAGGAGCCCATTATTACAACCTGCTGGAGATTTGAGGGGCAGGGTCAAGGACGAGATCTCTAAGCTTCATGTCGGGGTAACTATGGTGTTGGATACTGAAATGTAATCCAAGAATAGCATTCTCACATAATCATCCTTCTTCTCCAGATGTTTAAGGCTGGTGTGTACAGCAGTGGCCATTGCGCCGTCTGTCGATCGGTTGTATCGATAGGCAAATTATAAGGGGTCCATCGCCCTCCTTTCGTAAAGGGGTTACATACACTAATCGCACAGACCCGTGTCAGTCACCAAGTAATCTCAATGCTCCGCTGTGTCCCCACAAGCTGGAGTCATTCCCCATACCCATCCCATTGCCCCACTCTCTGCCCACTGCCCCGTGTCAGGGTCGAACATTAATCACACTACGCGCTCCCGTCCCACAACCCTGTGTCAGTTCCAGAAGTACATAACTGTGTAAGTGGAATTATGATGATATTAGGCTGGAACATCGAAGCAGAAATCGGGAACGGATATGTCCTGCGAAATGCACAACTGAAATGTGAAGGTATTTAAGGCTGCACTTACACGGGGTTCTGGATAGGTTTGCCCCATTCAGACAGGGAAAGGATGGTATGGTGAAGGGAGAAAAGAGATGTGAAACGTCTGGTCAAGCGGAAGGAAGTAGCTTTCGGAGGCTGACCTCAGGATTAGAAAGCAAGTATCAGACATGACTGTAGATTTACAAAGTAGCCGGGGACAAACTGAAGAATGGATTTAGGATCATTAGAAACGACTACAGAAGGTCTTCAGTAACTTTAAGGAAAGCACCAATCCATTCTAGATGTATGGGAAGAAAAGGATGGCTAGAGTGAGTGTAGGAGCGTTCGGGGGCAGAAGGTTAAACGAGCCCCTGAACTCGGGGGAAGAAGGGCAGGTCCTGAATGAAGTCTTCAGTTCAGTGTTCTCCAGTGAGAGAGACATTTGTGAGGAGAGCGTTAAACTGGCCGAAGTGCGACAGCATATCGAGGTTAAGAGAGAAAATGTACTGGAACTTTTGAAAAAAAAACATTAGGATAGATTAGTCCTCTTGTGACTGCGGGAAGCGGTGACTCCTACTTCAGTGACGGGCAAATTACTGGAGATCATTCTTAGAAACAGGATTTATGAGAAGCAGTAACTGATTTTGGCGGGTTATCCGAAGAGCGGAGCGGCACTGCAGCAGCGGCCTTTCAGACCTGGTGTTACTTTAATTTAATTTTCTATTTTAAGTTTGATACACAATTTTCGATTAGGGCACATGGATAACAGAGCGGCTATCTACCATCGTCAGACACTACTACAATACAGAGATCGGCCAAAAACAAACCTCCACAAAGATCTGCTGGCTGAAGTACGCGACGTCGGTTTGCTGAGGGGAACGGGCCTATAATCCTCGGACTTGCCTGATGTTGGGAGCCGGAGATGGAGATGGAGATGTAGAAAGCGATGTGCGAGGAAGCAGAAGCGAGGCAAACGGGCAAGGGTCTGTGCCAGGCTAAAAGCAAACCCTAGCCGGCCGGCTCTCCCGCCCATTTTGCTCTCCAATGTCCGCTCCCTGGAGTATAAAATAGACTACATCCGACTCCAACGTAATACTCGGCGGGAATACAGAGTTTGCTGCGCGTACGTCTTCAGAGAGACATGTCTCACTGATGGGATTTCCGACGCTGCCATCCGGCTAGACGGGCTAGCCTTGTTTCGTGCGGACAGAGATGCAGCTGTCTCCGGGAAGGTCCGCGGTGGCGGTGTATGTGTTTACATCGACACGGAATGGTGTAAGAACTCTGTGCTGGTTTCCAGACACTGCTCATCGTTAGTGGAGTGTGGCAGTTTGATGCAGACCATTTTATTTGCCACGGGAATTCACCTCCGTCCTTATATTCGGTGTCTACATTCCCCCCCAGCGCTAATGCTAAGGAGGCGTTCTGTGAACTGTACGGGGCTATTAGCGAACTACAGAACACATACCCTGACAGTGTTTATTGTCGCCGGTGATTTTAACCACGCGAACCTTAAGTCAGTGCCCCCAAATTCCATCAGTCTGTGGACTTTGTAACGAGGGGGGAGAACGCATTTGACATGGGTTATACAAACATCCCCGACGAGTACCGGGCAGAGACCCGTCCTCACCTCGGATACTCAGACCACATCTCTGTTATGCTAATCCCAGCATACAGACTGCTCGTCAGGCACGCCGGACCAGTTCAGAAGCAGGTGAATACCTGGCCGGCAGAAGCCATCTCTGCTCTTCAAGACTACTTTGAGCACACTGACTGGCAGATGTTCAGGGAGGCTGCAACTGATGGCGACTCTACCAGCTTAGAGGAATACACGGCATCAGTGACTAGCTACATCAGCAAGTGCATTGATGATGTCACTCTGACCAAGACCATCACTATACTTGCCAAGCAGAAGCCATGGATGACCGCAGAGGTGAGTGCGCTGCTGAGGTCCCGCGACTCCGCCTTCAAAGCAAGCGACAATACCAGCAAGGGCTAAACTGTCCCGAGCCATCAGAGGGGCAAAGTGTGCACATGTCCTGCTAATCCACAGCCATTTCCAGGACAGCGGCGACACGCGGCGCATGTGGAAGGGCATCCAGGACATCACCAATTACAGGACAACATCACCCGACTGTGCAGGTGATGCCTCCCTCCCAAATGCGCTGAATAACTTCTACGCCCGGTTTGAGGCAGAAAATGACGTGGCGGCGAGGAAGTCCGCCCCTCCTGCGAATGACCAGGCGCTGTGCCTCTCCGTGGCCGACGTGAGAAGAACCCTGTGCAGGGTCAACCCAGAAGGCTGCTGGACTAGACAACATCCCTGGTAGAGTGCTCAGAGGATGTGCAGACCAGCTAGCAGATGTTCTCACTGACATCTTCAACATTTCCTTGAGCAGCGCCACCGTTCCAACGTGCTTCAAGGCCGCCACCATCGTCCCCGTGCCGAAGAAGTCTCCAGTGTCCTGCCTAAATGACTACCTTCCCGTTGCACTTACATCCTTTATCATGAAGTGCTTCGAGAGGTTCATCATGAAGCATATCGAGACCCTGCTGCCCCCCTCACTGGACCCCCTGCAGTTTGCGTACCGTCCCAAATGCTCAACAGATGACGCCATTGCCACCACCCTCCACCTGGACATAACCCACGTGGACAAAAAAGACACGTAAGTTCGGATGCTGTTCATAGACTTTAGTTCAGCATTCAACACAATCATCCCTCAGAAACTGATTGGAAAGCTGAGCCTATTGGGCCTGAACTCCTCACTCTGCAACTGGATCCTCGACTTCCTGACTGGGAGATCTCAGTCAGTCCGGATCGGGAGCAGCATCTCCAACACTGAGCACGGGGGCTCCCCAGGGCTGTGTGCTCAGTCCACTGCTGTTCACTCTGCTGACCCACGACTGTGCTGCAACACACAGCACGAACCACATCATCAAGTTCACCGATGACACGACCGTGTTGGGTCTCATCAGCAAGAACGACGAGTCCGCTTGCAGAGCGGAGGTGCAGCGGCTAACGGACTGGTGCAGAGCCAACAACCTGTCTCTGAATGTGAACAAAACAAAAGAGATGGTTGTTGACTTCAGGAGGGCACGGAGCGACCACTCCCCGCTGAACATCGACGGCTCCTCTGCAGAGATCGTAAAGAGCACCAAATTTCTTGGTGTTCACCTGACGGAGAATCTCACCTGGTCCCTCAACACCAACTCCATAGCAAAGAAAGCCAAGCAGCGTCTCCACTTTTTGCGAAGGCTGAGGAAAGTCCATCTCCCACCCCCCATCCTCATCACATTCTACAGGGGTTGTATTGAGAGCATCCTGAGAAACTGTATAACTGCCTGGTTCGGAAATTGCACCATCTCGGATCGCAAGACCCTGCAGCGGATAGTGAGGTCAGCTGAGAAGATCATCGGGGTCTCTCTTCCCGCCATCACGGACATTTACACGACACGCTTCTTCCGAAAAGGAAACAGCTTAAATGAAGGACCCCATGCACCCGTCATACAATCTCTTCTCCCTCCTGCCATCTGGGAAAAGGCTCCGAAGCATTCGGGCTCACACGACCAGACTATGTAACAATTTCTTCCCCCAAGCTGTCAGACTCCTCAATACCCGAAGGCTGGACTGACACCTTGCCCTATTGTCCTGTTTATTATTTATTGTAATGCCGGTACTGTTTTGTGAACTTTACGCAGTCCAGTGTAGGTCCTAAGTCTAGTGTAGGTTTCTCTGTGTTTTTTTTTTCTTACGTAGTTCAGTCTAGTGTTTTTGTACTGTGTCATGTAAACGTTGTCTCATTTTTACTATGTACTGTACCAGCAGTTCTGGTCGAAATGACAATAAAAGTTGACTTGACTTGACTTGATTTGACTTGACTTGACTTGAAATTCAACAGGACCTGAGAAATCTCAGTGAGATTTGATTAATGACGATCATCTTGGCAGCTCGGTAGGTCGAATGTATGAGACAGTACACTGTTAAATGCAAAACCCTGAACAGTGTTGATGACAGAGGGACCTTGGTGTCCAAGTTCATCGCTCCCTGAAAGAGACTGCACAGATTGATCGGGTGGTTAGGATGGAAAATGGCATGGCTGTCTTTATTAGTTGAAGCATTGAGTTCAAAAGTCGGGAAGTTGTGTTGCAGCTGTTACGAGCCTTACTGTAACTTTAAGTAACTGTAACTTTACTGTTTCTTTAAGAGCGCCGGCGTGAGGAGGCGGGATTATGACGTCAGTCACAGGCTGACAGCGCTGACTGTGGACTGAACCGTAAGAGAGAGAGAGAGCGATCTGCAGACAGTCAGTCGGCCAGTCTAAAGAGAGAGAGAGAGACTGGAAAAGCTGATCGCTTCAGTTAGTCGCAGCTGAGACCTGGAACTCTCCTATGCCCACAAGAGTGGGTTGATCATCGGTACACGGAACCACAACGAATGTGTGTGGCTGTCACTTCGTATAATCTATAGGAGTGGGTTTTGGAATATCTTGTGTTAACCCTTGCCTGGGCATGTTCGTGTGGTAACCCCTGGAAGACGGCATTCCTGCGACAGGTCACTTGCACTGATAACTCGTATGTGGACGGATTCAACGGATAAGAACTACGACGGCGGTTATTTTGAAGTAACGGCCTTTTCTCTACGTTTCACCCTGGATTACAAGCATCTCTCTCCCATCATTTATTCCGTGTATTACTGAATTTTCCTACTTTACCATCTCAAGACTCTAAGCTTTGTTCCCTCAGGCTCGATAGTCTGTGAATTATATTGACACATATATACACATAACAGTGTTAACTTTCCTTTATTTCGTAAAGTTACTATACTATAAGTAGATACTAATAAAGAGAGTGGTTTTAACATCAAAAGCAGACTCCAGTGTGAACTCTATTGCTGCTGGTTCGTTTCTAAAACGCTACAGATCGTAACACAGTTTTATAAAACTAGTTAGACCACATCTGGAGTGTTTCATACAGTTCTGGTCGCCCCCATTCTCGGAAGGATGTCGGGGCTTTGGAGAGGACGCAGAAGAGGTTTACCAGGACACTGCCTGGATTAGAGGGCATGAGGGATTAGAGAGGCTGGGCAATCTTGTGTTTATTTCTCCAGAGCGGCGCAGAGTGGGGCGAGACTGGATGGACGTTTACAAGATTACGAGAGGATAAGATAGAGTGGACAGACGATATATTTTTCCTGGGGGTTGAAATGTCTAATACATTTAAGGTGAGAGGAGATGTGAGCGGCAAGTTTCCTTGTTTCCACACAGTGGTGGGTAACTGGATCTCTGTCTGGGGGTGGGGGACCAAACCGGTCACGTGATCCCGTTTCCTGTTCACGTTTTTCTGCAGATCTGCAGCTTCTGCGGGTCACTGCTCTACGTATACGTGTAGCTTCATCTTTCACCGTTCAGACAAGGCAGTGAGATCCCGATCTCTCACGGCCTCTCATGGTGGCGGACAGTATGTCTTTTTTCTGTAATATTTTCAGCATGTTTCATTCCACTGTTTTTACCTGCTGAAGTGCAGCCGATATTTCTGGGTGTATGACCCACTTATGTGAGAATTTAGACTTTTCTATTTCTCTGCGCTTCTCATAAATGTGTACAGTTTAGTTAAGCTTCACTCCACTACTTCCAAAGCAACAACCCAGTCAGTCAAGTAGTCGACACAATTAAACTAGATTATTACATCTCTTTTTCATTTTGTACTATTTATATAATTTATGTAAGATTTATTTTCTTACATTAAATCACAATTGTTAAAATCTAAGGTTATGAATTATGTTCTACTGCTACCGCAGGGACAACAAATTTCATGACATATTGTTTATAACTGCAGACAGGAAACCATCCTTCAGCCTGGTGTTACGCACTTTGCTTTTCTATTTCTCTGCCAATGTGGAAGCGTGTTTGCAGCAAGAATGTTCAGGTTATGAGGTTCTTTGAGTAAATGGCCTGCTTTTCCGAGCGAGGGGAAGTGTAGGAAGAGTCCATGGAGTGGAGGCTTGTTTCTCGGATGTTCTCTGCTCTCCAAAGTTCTCTGCAGTTCCTTGCAGTCATGGGCAGAGCCGTAGCCAAACGAAGGCGCGAAGTATCGACAAGGAGCTCAGAGACCTCGGCCTTCACCCTGCCTTGTGTAGCTGAATCCTGGACTTGCTGTCAGATCGCCGGCAGGTGGTAAGAGTGGGCTCCATCTCCTCTGTCTCTCTGACCCTCAGCACACATACCCCACAGGGTTTTCTCTTTGGCGCCCTCCTTTACTCTCTGTGCACCCATGACTTGTGTTGCCACCCACAGCTCCAATCTGCTATTTAAATGTACTGACAGCACTACATTGATTGGCCTAATCTCAAATAATAACTTTCAATAGATCAAAAGCCTCCTGACAAGGCTCGGTCCAAACAAACTTTTCACGCTTCTTCAGGAGAATGGTCAGAGGTCGAGCGATAGCAGCAACTTACAGAACTTACGGTAACATCCATCCATTCCCAGAAACATTCTAAGAGCCTTCTTAGCAGTCAGAATAGGAATTTGAGAAATTGCCTGGACTTTTGCCCCAAACAGGAGCCAACTTGCTTTGACCTACAACATAGCCAGGACAGGTCACAGTGTCATGGCCAAATTCACTCTTAGCCAAGTTAACTGTAAGGCTGGCCTGGGAAAGCCTGTCAAACAGCTTTTCTACTGCAGAGATATGCTCTTCACAAGTGTCACTCCCTGTGACTAAGTCATCAATATAGTCATCTGTGTGCTCTAACCCTCGAATTACAATATCAGTCATTCTCTGGAATGCTCCTGGAGCATTTTTTCCTTCCAAAAGTCAAAACACTGTATTCACGCAAACCAGATGGTGTCGCAAATGCAGAAATTTATCTCCCTCTGTCCATCAATGGAACACACCAATACCCTTTCAACAGATCTATCTTTGTAAGAAATTATCTATTCCAACCTTATCAATGCAATCACCTACCCTAGGGATAGGATAGGCATCTGTTTTTGTTACTGCATTTGCCTTCCTATAATCAGTGCAAAATCTAGCACTGCCATCAGGTTTGGGCACTATAATGCAGGGTGAGCTCCAATCTGATGCTGAAGGACTAATAATACCATTTTTCAGCATATATTCAATTCCTTGCTCAGTCAATTTACACTTTTCATGTTCATGCAATATGGGTGTTGATTAATCGGTTTAGCTTGACCATTATCTATGCCATGTACTGCGAGTGTGTTTATTTGGGAACATTGGGAAAAAAATCTTTCAACTTCAGAATTAATTCTGTCAGCTGTTGTTGTTGCTTTGGCTGCAGATCAGTCAACCTGTTATCACTGTTTTCCAGAACAACCGAGTTCATTAGCCTAACTGGGACCACGTTTGGCTTGTGAAAATTCTCAGACGAGTCGATCGTTTCATTCTCAGGGTTGCCAGATTCATATGTTTTGACAACAGCACTCACATTAGGTGCCTGCATGTCAAAATAAGGCTTTATCATATCTATGTGTACTACCTGTGTTAGTTTACGTCGGTCGGGTGTTTTAATAACATAATTCACATCATTAATTTGAGAGACTATTTCATACGCTCTATTGAATTTCGCCTGAATGCAGGTATAAACCACAGTGGGGCCACTGGGGTGACCTGATTAGGTTTACCCACAGCTCGACAAGTGTGACAAGTTCTGCAAAAGGTCACAACATCTTTCCTCAAATTAGGCCAGTAAAACTATCTCATAATCCTGTTTACAGTTTTATTCACTCCAAAATGTTGACCTAAGGGCATACTGCGGGCCACATTAAAATTTCAGTCCTATAAACTTTAGGAACTACAACTTGGTGAACAATTGTCCATGCCTCACTCACTTCTATAGCAGGTGGCTTCCACTTCCTCAATAACACTCCATCCTTGAGATAATACCCAACTGGCATTTTCTTAATCTCATCATCTGAGAGAGCTGTTTCTTTCAAAGCTTCAATTTCAGGGTCTCGGTTCTGTTCTGCTATAAACTCCTTCCTAGACAGGGATAAATCTTTCTCATCAGACTTACTACCTGAATCCTGTTGAAACAATGAAAACAGAGAAGTCCCTGACAAGTCATCATAACCTGAATCCCGATTTTGGCTATCATGGGTATCAGAATCATGCTGCACAGAACCGTCTGCGTCGGCAGACTTTTTAGCCATACTTCGAGTTACTGCGCAGGAAGGATAAATGTTAAAATCCATCTGTGGGTCTTCAGTGGTTGGTTAGTTGTCAACTGCACTGCAGGAACAACTTTACCATCTGCCAGTTCATTCCCTAACAGCAAAGTAACATCTTCCACCGGTAAACTGGAGCATAATCTGATCTCAACAGGTCTCGAAACCAACCCTGACTGTAAAGTTACCTTGAACAATGGAACAGAAACCACACTGCCCCCAATGCCTTTAATAAGATTTACCTCACCAGTGTTAGACTTATCACCAAACTTTAGAGCATTGTCTGATATAAGTGGCTGAGAAGCCCCAGTAACTCGAAGAATTTTCACTGGTACCGGGGTCGACCCTTCCTTTACTAATACAAACCCATCTGACATAAAATGATCGAACACCTTCTTAACTCGATCAGACCTCTCAGTCCTCATCTGAGCCTCAACAGAATGATCAGAACCCTGTGGGTTTATAGGTGCTTCAACATATTGAATACAGGCATTTGGGACTGCCTCCTTTTCCTTTTCCGTCTTCAGGATGGAACAATTAGCCATCACATGACCAGCTTTCTTACAATAGTAACAAGTGAGACCAGAGTATTTCTCCTTCAACTGTTTCCCTTCATCCTTACTTTTGTCACTCGTCCCAGCTTTAATTTCTGGTTTACCCTGGTTATCCCTGCTACTCTTTTGGAAGCTCTTACTCTGAGTAAACCTGACCTTGTGGGTTAAAGCAAACTCATCTGCTAATCTAGCAGACTCCTGCAAAGTGGCAGCATCCTTTTCATCTGAATACGTCTTTATGTCATCAGGGACGCAGCCTTTAAAACCAACTCTTCCAAGCTATTAAAAACATCAGTTATATTTTTACATGTGCACCAGCGGGTAATACACACAAACTTCTCATAAGCAAATTCCATATGTCCGGTTCACAGATTTCTTCAAATTTCTAAACTTTTGCCTGTCTGCTTCTGGGACCAACTCATAAGCTTTGAGCACAGCCTGTTTCACTATGTCATAATCAGCTGCTTCATCAACAATCAATGCAGAATAGGCTTGCTGAGCCTTCCCCCTTAATTACACTTTGTAAGAGAAAAGGCCATTTTATTTTTGATTTGTTAAGAGGAGTTGTGGTTTCTTGATTATATTTATAACAGCATAACATTCTACTTCAAGTCAAGTCAAGTCACTGTTATTGTCATTTTGACCATAATTGCTGGCACAGTACATAGTAAAAATCAGACAAGTTTTTTTAGGGCCATGGTGTTACATGACACAGTAAAAAAAAACATCTGATTTTCACAATATATACTTTTTTTTTGCTGTTTATACGTCATTTGTGTTATCTGTTTGCTAACATCTCCTCTGATTTGTATTTTCTATTGGAAAATCAATAAAAAGATTGAAAAATGAATGAAATGAGAATAGGCCAACCCTCTTTTGGCCACTTTAAACTCTGAGCAACCTTCTCAAAACGCTGAAAATATTTAACCTCCACCTCGTCAAACGCAGGTACCAATTTAACTTCCCGACTGGCCTCAAACTTATCACCAGAGTACCTTTCCTGCAATCTCTCTATCCTTTCCAGTTCCAGCAGCCTCTGTCTTCCTGCTTCCTCACTGTTTTTCTGCCTCTCTACCCTCAAATTGCCTCTGTCTTACTGTAGCTTCCATCTTTAATTTTTCTAACTTCTACAGGAGCTCAAGCTCACGAGGTTTACTTTCAGGAAACACCTCCAACTCCTCCACTTTAAACACACCCTCAGATACATCATGTTCAGCTATTATTCTTTGCATCTGTACCCTCCTCATTGTCGATTTCACCCTGGCAAGTTTTAATGTTTTAGCAATACTCAACAACTCAATCCGTCTGGCATCCTCCAATGCCTCAGAGGTTGGCGCTTCCACAAACCTATCAGCGTCCGCTGCTGATTTTCAACACACAAATAAATCAAAAGGGATTTTCCCAATGAAATCAATAATTAATCAATCAAAACGCCCCAAATTTGTTCATATTTCGAGTGCAGGCCCCAATTTTATTATGAACCATAACACTTCAGAAACAAACCAGCAGCAATTGAGTTCACACTGGGGTCTGGCTTTGATGTGAAAACCCCACTTTTTACTATGTAGAAACTTGAGCAAGATAAACAAAAGTTAACAGAGTAATGTGTATATACGTGTGTAAATGTTGCTCCAAAACTATTGAGTTTAGGGGAAACAATGCTCACAGTTTTCAGATGGTAAAATATGAAAGTTCAATTCATTCATGGAATAGGTGATGAGAGAGAGATATTTGCAATCCAGGCTAAATGTCGAGCGAAGGCAATTATGTCGAATTCCACAGGTTCCATGGTGGTAAAACGAGAGAACAGTCACTGTAGATTTTATCCATCAAATTATCATCGAAATTGACTTGTCACAAGGAATATTGTCTTCAAGTGAATTACCTCACCACAGCCATGCAAGGGATAACACATCAGTTGTCTTCACAGGATATTCCAAATCAGATTCACTCCTATGGATCTAACAAGGTGACAAACAAACATTCGATGTACAGTGAATCGATAATTAACCCACCCTTGTGGGCATAGGGAAGCTCCAAACAGTGACCCTTGGCCACCAGTTCCCTGGTTTCAATCCTTCCATTTTTCCTCCTTCATCTCCGTCTGACTCTGATTGTCTGTGTCCTCGGTTAAAACTAAACAAGCTGCGAGCGATGTAAACAAGCTGCAAGTCCAACTAATTTTACTTCTTAATCCCTCTCTCTTAAAATGTCAGTCCATGGCAAATGAAACCTAGGGATTCATAACAATGGCAACTCCCCATTGTGAACTGACTGATGTGCCAGTAGTTGGGATGACCGAGTGAATCGCTTCCCACATTCTGAGCAGGTGAACGGCTTCTCCCCAGTGTGAACTCGCTGATGACATTGTTGGTGGGATGACTGAGTGAATCCCTTCCCACAGATTGAGCAGGTGAATGGCTTCTCCCCAGTGTGAACTCGCTGATGTCTCTGTAGGGTGGATGACTGAGTGAATCTCTTCCCACATTCTGAGCAAGTGAACGGCTTCTCCCCAGTGTGAACTCGCAAGTGACTCTGTAGGTTGGATGACTGAGTGAATCTCTTCCCACAGTCTGAGCAGATGAACAGCTTCTCCCCAGTGTGAACTCGCTGATGTCTATGTAGGTGGGATGACTGAGTGTATCCCTTCCCACAGACTGAGCAGGTGAACAGCTTCTCCCCAGTGTGAACACGCTGATGTACCAATAGAGTGGATGACTCAGTGAATCTCTTCCCACAGTCTGAGCAGAGGAATGGCTTCTCCCCAGTGTGAACTTGCTGGTATCTCTGCAGATGGTGTGACCGAATGAATCCCTTCCCACACTCTGAGCAGGTGAACGGCCTCTCTCCAGTGTGAATTCGCTGATGAATCTGTAGTATGGATGACTGAGTGAATCCCTTCCCACACTCTGAGCAGGTGAACGGCCTCTCTCCAGTGTGAATTTGACTGATGTACCTTCAATTGTGATAACCGAGTGAATCCACTCCCACTGTCTGAGCAGGTGAACGGCCTTTCTCCTGTCTAAAATGACGGGTCCGCCAGTTGGATCCCTCTCCACAGTCTGAGCAGGAAGGATGGCTGATTGAATCCCTTGCCACACTTCTTAAATATCTAGACAGAGACAGCAAAACTGGTGTGCCGCGTTTGAGATTCCCGGCGACAGAATCCTTCTCATTTGTAACCTGTGAAAACATTTACATAATTCATCAATGGGTGTAGGACAACATTTCAGATGAGATTACTTGAGCTGCCAAAGCTTGATCTGGTATCACTATGTTACAGTGAGGTACAACCCAACTTGGACAGAGAAATCATCTCCTGACTGGGCAGAGTGCTGGTATCTGGAATGACCATCAATTCCCTGATGCTCTTCCTGTCTCTATCAGAATGGGGCATTTCTGCCATCTCCAATCTGTGACCTGGCTCAGTTTGACTCTCTCCATTGGTATTATTCCCTGTTCCTCCTGAGCTGCATGGGTGCCTGGCCCCACAGTAACTGAAATACTCTCACACAAATTGTCTTTCTTGGCATGCAGCTGGGATTTTTGTTTATGTCTTATTAACTTAAAGTGCCACTGTTTTAACACCATATAAAAAAAATCCTGTTGATGTGAATTGTTGGTTCGCACAGCTGTGAAAAGGACAGAGTAAATTTTTGTATCATTTCAGGTTCTTGTCACAGTCATAGAAAATTACAACACAGAAACAGGCCCTTTGGGCCATCTAGTTTGTGGTGATCTATTTAAACTGCCCAGTCCCATACCCCTATCATCCAGGTTCCTATACAAACCTCTTAATGTTGAAACGAGCTTGCATGCACCACTTGTGCTGGCTCCTCATTCCTCACCCGGATGACCAGCTGTGTGAAGAAGATTCCCGTCATGTTTCCCTTAACATTTCACCTCTCACCCTTAACCCATGGCCTCTGGTTGTAGTCCCACCCCCATCTCAGTGGAGAAAGCCAGCTTGCATTTACACTACCTGCGCCGCTCTATCACAATAAAATCTCCCCTCAATCTGCTACATTCCAAGGAATAAAGTCCGGACCTGTTCAGTCTTTCCTTATAACACAAGTCCTCCAGACCTGGAAACATCCTTGAGAATTTTCTCTGAACTCTTTCAACGTCTTTACATCTTTCCTGTAGGTTGGTGACCAAAACTGCACTCAATACTCCAAATTAGGCCACACCAATGTCTTGTAGAAAGTCAACAAGACATCCGTCTTCTGTACTCAGAACTTTGGTTCAAGAAGGCCAATATGTCAAAATCTGTCTTTCAGTCCCCATTGAACGGTGACACCACTTTCAGTGAAATGTAGACCTGCATGTCCAGATTCCTTTACTCTACAACACTCCTCCATGTCCGACCAGTCACTGTGCAAAACCCACCTTGGTAGGTGCTACCAAACTGCAACTCCTCACACGTTTCTGCTTTAAGTTCTACCTTCCATTTCTTAAACCATTTTTCCCGCTGGTCCAGATCTGACTGCAAGCCTCCTTGCTGTCCACTAGACCATCAATCTTGGTGCTACCCACAAATTTGCTGATCCAGTTAACCACACTATGATTCAGATTACTGATATAGATGACAAACTACAACAGATCCAGCACAGATCCCTGTGGCACACCACTAGACACAGGCCTCCAGTTAGAGAGGCAACCATCTGCTACCACACTCTGGCTTCTCCCAAAGACAGTGTCTCATCCAATTTACTGTCTCATCTTGAATGCTGAGTGACCGAACCTTCTTGACCAACTTCCCATATGAGACTTTGTCAACTGCCTTGCAAAAGTCCATGGAGACAACATCCACTGCCTTGCCTTCAACTACTTTCCTGATAACTTCCTCAAGAGACTCTGTAAGATTGGTTAGACATGACCTACCATGCACAAAGCCATGCTGTCAATCCTTAATCAGTCCACATCGACCCAAATATTTATATATCAGGTTCCTGCACACACATTCCAGTAACTTTTCCACTACTGTTGTCAAGCTCACAAATGTAAAAGCACCTCCACCTCTGTAATCTGTCCAGGGTCCATGAATCTGATGCTGCATTGCTTCACTTCCACAGACTGTGTCCATCTCCTGCATAAAGAGGAAGCAAAAAAAAAAATCTCCCCCATCTATGTTGTCTCCTCATATGGATTACCATTCTGATCTTGCAAAGGATTAATTTCAAAAACTTGTAATCTTTTCACTCTTAACATATCTGCAGAATCCTTGAGGATTCTCCTTCACCTTGTCTGCTGGGGCAAACTCATGCCTTCTTTTATTTCTTTCATAACTGTTCACTTGAATTTCCTGTATTTCGTAAGTACCCTATTTGCTCCCATCTGCCTGTACCTGGTATGCACCTCCTTTTTTTGATCAGGGAGAGGAAAGCCAAAGGGGTGACAGAGCTGCATGCTGGGAGGTGGGGGTAGAGGGGTTAATCAAAAGTTGCAGGGGGAACGGGAGCCTGAATAATGCGAAGTTAACCAAAGTTGTTTTGCCCCTTAACATATAACAGTGATATCTACAGCACATTACAGGCACTTTGGCCCACAGTCCTGTGCCGACCATGTAACCTACTCTAGAAACTGCCTGGAACTTCCCCAGCACACAGCTCTCTATTTGTCTAAGTACCTATCTAAGAGGCTGTTAAAAGACCCTATTGTATCTGCCTCAAACACGGCTGCTGGCAGTGCATTACCCACATCCAGCACTCTCTGGGAAATAAACATACCCCTGCAATACACTCGGTATCTATTACCAAGCACCTTAAAAGACTGTATGCCCCCCATATTAGCCATTTCTGCCCTGCAAAAAAACCTCTGGCTATCCACAAAATCACTGCCCATCATCATCTTATACACGTAAAAAAGGCTCCAAACATAAACAAGGAAATAATACATTGCTTTGAGGATTTGTTTGAAGTATAGAAGATAGTTTTTTTTTCACACACAGAGTGGTGAGTTCATGGAATGGGCTGCCAGCGGCCGTGGTGGAGGTGGAAATGAAAGAGTCCTTAAGAGACTCCTGGATGGATACATTGAGTTTAGAAAGTTAGAGGGCTAGGGGTAAGCCTAGGTAGATCTAAGGTAAGGATATGTTTCAGCCAAAAGGTCTGTATTGTGCTGTAGGTTTTCTATGTTTCGGTGTACACAAAATATAAGGGTATATAATGGGTAAATGCAAGCAGGCTTTTTCAACTGATTTTAAGTGTGACAACAACCAGCGGTGATGGGTAAGTGGGGACGTGAAAATTTATGGGGAACAAATTATTGGCCGTGAGAGTGTGGAATGAGATGCCAGCACAAGTGATGTATGATAGCTCGATTTTACCATTTAAGAGAAGTTTGGATGGGTATCTGGATGGTAGGTTCTAAGGTCCCGGTGCAGTTCATTGCATTCCACAGCTTGAATGTTTTTCCAGTATTGAGAAGATGGGCCAATTGGCATGTTTCTGTACTGAACTTCTCCATGTTTCAATGACAGAGAGGCTGGCCAGACTTGATTGTAAGGGAAACTGGCAGCAATGACAATGGAGCAGCAATGGCTGGAGTTTCTGGAGCAATTTGGGATTTGAGTGATGGATACATCCCCAAGCAGAGGAAGCATTGGAAAGGCAGGAGGACACAACTGTGGCAAAATGACAAGCCAAACCCAACATAAAGGCCAAAGGGAGGGCAAACAAAAGAGCAAAAACTATTGGCAAGCTTTTAGAAGCCAACAGATGACGACTAAAAAAAAAGGTCAGATATGCTCAGGGCATGGAATGATGATATTGTAGCCATTAATGCATCTTGGTTGCACCCAACAGCCAGAGACATTTAGAGGAACAAAATATATGGGGCCTCGATTCCTCTTGAAAACCAAGGTTTCCTGCACCATTTGCATCTCAACTTTTATTCTGACAGACACATACAAACACCACACCCTTAAAATTTCACTTCTGAAGGTGTCCCACTGACTAAGTACTCCTTTGCCAAAAAACATTCTGTTCGAAACCACACTTGTCAAAGCCTTTCTGATACCATCAAAATTGACCTTTCTCCAACTTAGAATCTCAACCTGTGTTCCAGACCTCTCTTTTTCAATATTTACTTGGAATCTAGATAGCATTATGACCTCTGGATACAAAGTGTTCCCATAATTTCAGTCACTAGCCCTGGATCATTTCCTAACAGCTTATTACACACTTCTACAGGAATTCTATGTACTGATTAAGGGCACATTTGACAAACTCTACCCCATCTAGTCCTTTTACTGCATGGGATTCCCAGTCAATATATGGAAAGTTAAAATCGCTTACAATCTCAACCTTTGTTTCTTGACATAGTTTCATGTTTCTTGGTATAGTCTGTGATCTCTACAAATTTGTTCCTCTAAATCCCTTAGATTGTTGTGTGTACTCTACTCCCTGTAATGGCTATAACATCATAATTCCATGCCCTGGGTTAATCTGGCTTTCCTACGATGCTTCTTGCATTGTGATATACACAGCTCAGCACATTCATATCACCGTGCCCAACCTTTTAATTGCATACTCTGTCTGCAGTCTGAACAACATCTCTCTCGTGTCTAGAAAACAACCTCTCCCTCATTGTCACAAAAACAAAGGAACAGGTTGTGGACGACAGAAAGTATGGATACAGGATAAACCCTTCTGACATCAACGGATCTGCTTTTCGGCGGGTGAACAGCTTTCAGTTCCTCAGCATACACATTACCGAGGATCTCACCAGGTCTGTACATACCAGCTGTGTGGTGAAAACGGCACAAAAGCGCTTCTTTCTCCTCAGACGGTTGAAGAAGTTTGGAATGGTTTCCCAAAACCCAAGAACTTTCTACAGGGGTAACTTGAGAACATACTGAGAGTCTGCATCACTGCCTATATGGGAACTGTATTTCCCCAGTCGCAGGTCTCTGCAGAGAGTCGTGCGGACAGTCCCGCCCATCTGTATATGGGAACTTCCCACTATCCAGAATATTAACATTATTGTGTAAAAAGAACCTGCAGGATCATTGGGGAGCTCAGTCACCCCAACCACAGACTGTTGCAGCAGCTACCATCCGGGAAACGGTACCGCAGCATAAAAGCCAGGACACCAGGATCTGGGACAGCCTCTTCCACCAGGCCATCAGAAAGATTCATTCATGCTGATACAATTGTATTTCTGTTATCTTGGATGCCCTGTTGTACATATTAATTATTATAAATTGCTAGAAATTGCACATTTAGACGGAGACAAAACTTAAAGATCTCTACTCTTTAAAGAGTCTGAAGGATGTACATAATAAAGTCAATTCAATTCACCCTCTCCACTCTCTGTTCTTTCATTCTCGCTCCAATCCTCCCTGCAACTTTAACCACCCATCCCACAGGGGAGCACTAGCAAGCCTTGCCACTAGGATATTAGTCCCCTTCTAGTTCTGTTCTCCTAACAAATCTCCTATCACCCCCTTTGACTTTCCCCCATCAGGTAATCCCCCCCACAACAGTTTCTAAAGTGGTTCACCTATTCTTGTGGGGGATGGCCACAACAGTACTCTGTGATAGCTATTTAACCTCATTCAACTTCCTGACTCTCACCCAGTTTCCTGTGTCCTGCACCCTGGGTGGAACTCACATCTCTTCATGTCATATCCATCACCCCATCTGACTGCCAGATGATCTGGAATTCATCTGTTTCAAGTTCCAGCTCCTTAACGTGCAGGGTTACAAGCTGTAGTTGGATGCACATCTTGTAGATGAGGGCATCAGGGACACTGGAGGGACCCAGTGACAACAATATGTGTGCACTGAATTCTACATTTTGAGGTATTCATTTCAACAGCTGGCGAATCACTGTCAGTAAGAACTTTGATCTCCTCTGGGATTGATCGAGTTCATCTGCACTCTCACACAGCCTATGTACCATGCCTGTAGCAGGTAATGAAGGATGTTCTCATCAGAGCTTTTTCATACTATCCATATCTGATTTGTTTGCTAAATGATGATTTAAAAAGTCACATTTCCAAAGATTGCTCGACTTCTTCCCACTTGCAAATTCTCCAGCAACTTTTGTATCATCACAATACACACAGGTGACTCCACTTTCTGTATTGTACATAAATATTCCACCTGAACCCTCCCTCAGGTGACAGATGGTGGTGAACTCAGTGATGGCAATCCCAATGAACATGAAGGGAAGGGCAGTCGTCTGTCTTACTGGAGTCTGGCACATTTGTGATGTGAAAGCTACTTGTTGCCCAGGACAAAGTTGTTTGATATCATTATGGAACCAGAGAGAATGGGCTGAAGCATGTTCTCACTGGCAGAAAATTCCAGAACAAGAGGTGGTAGAACAAGGAACAGACACAAAATGCTGAAAGAACTCAGCAGGCCTGGCAGCATCTATGGAAAAAAATATTACTGCTGAGTTCCTCCAGCATTTGCGTTTCTTGGATCTCCAACATAGGGAAAGAAAAAACAGAAAACCTACAGCATAATACAGGCCCTTCGGCGTACAATGCTGTGCCGAACATTACTTACTTTAGAAATTACCTAGTGGTCCCCAGAGCCCTCCATTTTTCTACGTGCCAAGTATCTATCCAGAAGCCTCTTAAAAGTCCCTATTGTATCCGCCTCCATCACTGTCACCAGCAGCGCATTCCCCACACTCGCCACTCTGCGTAAAAAAAACACCCCTCGTTCTGATATCACGTGTCATAACTCGATGGTACCGAGCATGCGCAGAAATGAAGAATGTTCGAGAAGCATGGCAATGTAAAACGTAGTTTTGCTGCTGTTAAATAAAAGGTCAATTCTTCCAGTATATGGTTTGTTATGAGTAACTCACAGTACGTATAAGGCACACAACACCCCCGAGATCTCCGTCCAACCACCTTTAAACTGTGCCCTCTCCACAAATTCTCTTTTTGTAATGATTGGAAACAAAACAAAGGTGATTTTCTCAACTGGTGATGTAAAAGATTTTGTTCCCTTTCTCTGAGTTCCTAATCCTTGCGTTTAGATAGCTGGAACTCAGCTCTGTCTGAGAGATCCATCGGTTCCCATTCCCTCATCAACCGGAAGCTCCCCGGGGCCCGTGTACGGATCGTGGGGCTGAGAGACATTTAAGAGAGCAGGACTGTGCCGGGATTGCGGGTCACGGTGTCCGAAGCTCAGAGAAATTTCCCGAAATCGGTGCTGCAAACTTCACATGGTGAACTTTCTTACCTTATGCTGATCCTTCGGTTTGTGCACTGCGCGCATGCGTGATATCCGGGGACGTGAACAATGCTGACCCCTGCGAATTCAATCGGTCCTTCGCCAAATGCGATTTTTATAACGTTCGTACTCACGGTGCCATTCAAAGTCTCTGCAACCACCGATTCCATGACAGTACTTAAGTGTTTTTTTTTGTGGCGGCTCCCATAAACAATATACTACATATCAGCAGGCAGTTCATGTATCTAATACCAAAGTACAAACCTATTACAAATGTAGATATGAAACACAGAAGATTCTGCAGTTGCTGGAAATACAAACACACACACACGCAGCAACTAAGCATAGGAGTACACAGTCTCGGCATGCTGAAGGCTCTCGGCCTAAACGCTGCCTATTTATTTTTCATCACATTTGCGACCTGATCTGTTGATTTCCTCCAGTACTTTGAAGAAATTAACCACCCTTTTTCAATCAAATCGATTCAAAACGTTTCTGATCTTTCATTTGTACCCACATCCTGCTGGAGTTATTCAGCTTCCTTCTACTCATCGTAAACTGCAGGTCCCATTTGTTTCTGGAGACCCAAAGTCCTGACTCAGGCTGGCAACTCTTTGGTTTCTGACTCTGCTCCATCGAAGATTCACTCGCTAGTCTGCTGTCAGGGTTTAGAGGCGCGTTGCAACAACCCGGCTGTCTGAGGCACAGTCCTTTGAAATTAGTGAAAATGACCCAAAACGTTCAAAAGAACAGGGAAGAAGGAGTTAACAATCTTAGTCCGGAGTTCTGAAGAACGTTAAAACCACAGTTCTTCAGCATGGAGAAAATCATGCAGGAAATTCATGGAGGTATATTTGATGATGAGAGTCATTTGACGTGTGGATAGCCAAAGGCTTTTTCCTAGGGCTGGAACGGCTAACACGAGGGGGCATAGGTTTAAGTTGCTTGAATGTTGGTACAGAGGTGATGTCAGAGCTAAGTTTTTTTAAAACAAAGTGGTGTTTGTGTGGAATGCACTGCCAGCGACGGTGGTAGAGCGGGATACAATAGGGTATTTTAAGAGACTCTTAGATAAGTACATGGAGCTTAGGAAAATAGAGGGCTATGCGGCAGGGTAATTCTTGGCAGTTTCTGGAGTAGGTTACATGGTCGGCACAACATTATGGGCCAACGCGTCTATAATATGCTGTAGATTTCTATAATTCTACGAAATTCAAGGGAAATCTCTTATCCCACGGAGAGGTGACTACTTGCAACCTATCATCATAGGGAGTGTGAGAGGGAAACGGCTGGGATAGATTTTGATGTACTGATATGGAACAGAAACATGGGCAGGAACCAAATGGACTGAGTGGCCTTTCTAGTTTATGTTGTGAGACTGATAGAGACAGTAAGTACCTGAGACACGGGATAAATGATACAGAATTAATTTATCATTCACAGATCCACAATGTAAAACTTTTGTCTACTTTAAGGCAAACATCAGCAGAACAGACCCCTCCAATGCTCAGTGACCAGTGTTCAGTCCAGGGAGCGATGAGCAGCCACAAAAACTGCAGAATCTGACAGTAACAGTCCCTCATGAACCTGCAGCTGCCTTCAGTCACCGTGATGGTTAAACATTTAACACGGAGCTGATTTGAACTTCCTCCCTGATGTGAAGTTGCTGGTGTTGCCGCAGCTGGGATGATTGAGTAAATCTCTTTCTTTATTTATTAATCTTTTTATTGATATAAAAGGAATATAAATACAAACAAGAGGAGAATTATCTCAAATGTATGTATCAATAACAATTCTAACAGAAAGTGAAATAAACATTATCAAAGTCATACATTGAGGTAAGCTATTATGTGATATATATTAAAAAAAAAGACGTCAACGGATTCTCCTCCATTCTATTCATGGAGAAAAAAACTTCAAATTATGAAAAGAAGAAAATAAAACAAAATAAAAAGGAACTGGGCAGTCCATTCTGAGGATATGACCAAAAAGTGAAAAAAAAGAAAGAATTTCTGATCAAATCTAGAACTTCAAAAAAAAATTTGTAATAGTAATAAATCAAATCAAATGAAAATATTGAATAAATGGTCGCCAGATTTGCTCAAATTTACAGGATGTATCTAATGTCCAACTTCTTATTTTCTCTAAACTTAGACAGGACATAATGGAGGAAAGCCAATAAAAGACAGTGGGTGGATTAGAATCCTTCCACTTCAGTAAAATGGCTGTCCTAGTCAATGAAGTTGAAAAGGCTATCATACGTTGAGTGGAATCAGGAATATTTCCTGGTTCCAATGGGATAATCCTAAATATTGCCGTAACTAAATTATGTTGTGGTTCCAGATCCAAAACTTTTGATAATGTTTTAAAAACATCTCTCCAGAAATTGTCCAGTTTTATACAAGATCAAAACATATGAGTGAAAGTGGCCACCTCAGTATTACATCTGTCACAGACAGGATTGATGTTGTAAAAAATATGTGCTAGTTTATCCTTTGGCATATGGGCCTGATGCACTACATTAAACTGTATCAAGGAATGGCGGCACAAACAGATGAGTTATTAACCAAATAAAAATGTTGTTCCATTGATTATCTGAAAATGACACTTGAAATTCCAAATCCCAAGCAGGTTTAATTATATCATTAGATATCATTTCAATAGTGGTTTATAAATTATAGCTATCAGCCCTTTATGAAGTGGTTTAAGATGAAAGACGGCATCTGTCATATTAGGTGGATAAACAGAAGGATAATTTGGCAGCAAACCACGTTAAAAATTCCCAATATGTAATTACCTAAAAAAGTCTACATTAGATAAATCTGGTTATCCACACGAGCAATGCCTCTCATCATCTTATACACCTGCATGAATTTCCTGCATGATTTTCTCCAGGCTGAAAAAGACGATGGCCACACTGGTTTTAAAGTTCTTCAGAGCTCCGGGCTAAGGAGGATCTTACCTGCTCTTTTGAACGTTTTGGGTCATTTTCACTAATTTCAAAGGACTGTTCCTCAGGCAGCCGTGTTGTCGCAATGCGCCTCTAAACCCTGACACCAGACGAGCGAGTGAATCTTCGAAGGACCAGAGTCAGAAACCAAAGAGTTGCCAGCCTGAATCAGGGCTTTAGGACACCAAATAGAAATTGAGGCCTGGAGTTTACGATGAGTAGGAGGAAGAGGGATCACACCAGCAGGATGTGGCTACAAATGAAAGATCAGAAACATTTTGAATCTGTTTGATTGAAAAAAGGTGTTTAGTTTCCGCAAAGTTCTGGAGGAAATCAACAGATCAGGCCGCAAACGTGGAGAGGAATAAATAGACAGCGTTTAGACCGAGCACCTTCAGCATGCCTAGACTGTGTACTCCTCTGCTTAGTTGCTGCCTGAACTGCAGTTCCTCCAGCATTGTGTGTCTGCGTCTCTCTATTTCCAGCAACTGCAGAATCTCTTCTGTTTCATACCTGCATGTGTAAGAGGATTGTACATTGGCATTACCACGGAATACCTGTTAGTATCGACTTTTTTTTGTTTCTGGGAGCCGCCACACAAAAAAAAACTGAGCTCTGGACTTGCAACCGGTGCTTGCAGAGACTTTCAATGGCACCGTGGTTACCGATAAATCCATGCCGAAGCACCGATCTAATGCGCAGGCGTTAGCGTTGTTAATTATACCCGAACATCACGCATGCGCGCAGTGCGCAAACGGAAGGATCTGCATCAGGTAAGAGTGTTCGCCACGTGAAATTTTCAACACAGTTTTAGGAAAATTTCTGTGAACTTCGGACGCCGTGGCCCGCAATCCCGGCGCAGTCCTGCTCTCTTCACTCTCTCTCAGCCGCGCAATCCGTAAACGGGCCCCGGGGAGCTTCCGGCTGATGAGGGACTGAGAGCTAATGGGTCTCTGACAGAGCTGAGCTCCGGGTATCTAAATTCAAGGATGAGGAACTCGGAGAAAGGGAACAAAAGCTTTTATATCAGCTGCTGTGCAAATCACCTTTTTTTCTACCTCCGATCACAAACAAGAGAAAACCTGAAGGGAGGGCACAGTTTTAAGGTGCTCGGAAGCCGGTTGGAAGGAGATGCCAGGGGTGTTGTGTTCGTTATACGTACCGTGGGCTACTCATAACAAACCATATTCTGGAAGAATTGACCTTTTATTTAACAACAACAAAACCACGTTTTACACTGCCATGCTTCTGGAAAATTCTTCATTTCTGCGCATGCTCGGAACTCTTCCATCCCTTTCTGACACGTGATATCAGAATGAGGGGTGAGTTTTTTTTTACGCAGAGTGGCGAGTGTGGGGAATGGGCTGCTGGTGACTGTGATGGAGACCGATACAATAGGGTCTTTTAAGAGGCTCCTGGATAGATACATGGCACGTAGAAAAATAAAGAGCTGTGAGGAATATTAGGTAATTTTTAATGTAAGTAATGTTCGGCACAGCATTGGGGGCTGGAGGTTGAGGCGTTCGTTATTTACGTTGGAAATCCAAGAAACACACACAAAATGCTGGAGGAACTCCAGATTGATATAATTTTCCTTAGATGCTGTCTGACCTGCAGCATTTTGTGTGTGTTCCTTGTTCTACCACTTCTGGTTTTGGAATTTTCTACTGGTGAGAAAATGCCTTGACCCATTCTCTCCGGATACATAATAATATCAAACATCTTTGCCCTGGGCAACAAGTAGATTTCACATCACAAATGCGCCAGTCACCGATGAGACAGACTACTGTCCTTCCCTTCATGTTCATTGGCATTGCCATCACTGAGTTCACCACCGTCAGTCATTGGGGGAGGGTTCAGGGGGAATATTTATGTACAATACAGAAAGTGGAATCACCTATGTGTATTGTGATGATGCAAAAGTTGCTGGAGAATTTGCAACTGGGAAGAAATCGAGTAATATTTGGAAATCTGACTTTTTAAAGCATTATTTAGTAAGCAAATCAGATATGGATAGTATGGAAAAGCTGTGATGAGAACATCCTTCATTACCTGCTACAGGCTTGCTACATAGGCAGTGTGAGAGTGCAGATGAACTCGATCAAATCCAGAGGAGATCAAAGTTCTTATTGACAGTGATTCACTGGCTTTTGAAATGAATATCTCAAAATATAAAATTCAGTGCAGACCATGTTGTTGTCACTGGGTAAACATGGCACAGCAGAAGGTTTTTGCGCACATATTTCAAATCGGAGGGGACATTCATGGGAATGAGTGGAGACTTCAGTGTCCCTGATGCCCTCACCTTCCAGATGTGCATACAGCTGCAGCTTGTAACCTTGCAATTTAAGGAGCTGCAACTTGAAATGGGTGAATTCCAGATCATCCAGCAGTTGGATGGGGTGATGGATATCACATGAAGAGATGTGAATTACACCCAAGATGCAGCACACAGGAGACTGGGTGAGTGTCTGGAAGGGCAATGAGGTTGAATAGTCATTGTTGAGTAATCTTCTGGCCATCCCCCACAAGAATAGGTAGACCACTTTGGAAACTGTTGTGGGGGGGGGGGGGATTATCTGATCGGGAAAGTCAAAGGGGAGATGGGGGATTTGTTTGTTAGGGGAACAGAATTAGAAGGTGACTAATATCCTAGTGGCAAGGCTTGCTGGTGCTCCCCTGTGGGGTGGGTGGTTAAACTAAAGTTGCAGGGAGGATTGGAGCCAGAATGACAGAACAGAGAGTGGAGAGGTTGAATTGATTGAATTGACTTTATTACATACATATTTCGTATACTTAAATAGTAGAAATCTTTACGTTATGTCTTCGTCTAAGTGTGCAATTTATAGTAATTAATAATTAATATGTACAAAAGGGCATTCAATATAACAGAAATACAATTGTATCAGCATGAATGAATCAGTCTGATGGCCTGGTGAAAGAGACTGTCCCGGATCCTGGTGTCCTGGCTTTTATGCTGCGGTACCGTTTCCCGGATGGTAGCGGTTACAACAGTCTGTGTTTGGGGTGACTGAGCTCCCCAATGATACTGCAGATCCTTTTCACACAATAAGGTGAATACCCTGGATAGTGGGAAGCTCACATATACATATGGGCTGGGCTGTCTGCACCACTCTCTGCAGAGCCCTGCAACTGGGGAAGTACAGTTCCCATACCAGGCAGTGATGCAGACTCTCAGGATGTTCTCAAGTTGCCCCTGTAGAATGTTCTTGGGATTTGGGGAACCATTACAAACTTCTTCAATAGTCTGATGTGAAAGAGGCGCTGTTGTTCCTTTTTCACCAGACAGCCGGGATGTACAGACCTGGTGAGATCCTCGGTAATGTGTATGCTGAGGAACTGAAAGCCGTTCACCCTCTGAACAGCAGATCCATTGATGTCAGAAGGGTTTATCCTGTATCCATACTTTCTGTGGTCCACAACCTGCTCCTTTGTTTTTGTGACAATGAGGGAGAGGTTGTTTTCTCGATACCAGCCAAGATGTTGTTCAGACCTCAGACAAAGTCAGCAATCAAAAGGTTGAGCATGATGATATGAATGTGATGAGCTGTGTATATCACAATGCAAGAAGCATCGTAGGAAAGCCAGATTAGCCCAGGGCATGGATTATGATATTGTAGCCATTACTGGGCGTAGGTTACACCCAACAGTCTGAGGGAAATAGAGGAACAAGTTTGTAGAGAGATCGCAGACTATTCCAAGAAACAAAGTCTGAGATTGTAAGCAATGTTAACTTTCCATATTAGATAGGGTAGAGTTTGTCAAATGTGCCCTTAATCAGGACGTAGAATTCCTGATGTAGAAGTGTGCAATAAGCTGTTTGGAAACGATCCAGGGCTAGTGACAGAAATTAGTATATGGGAACACTTTGTATCTAGTGATCATAATGCTATTAGATTCCAAGTAAATATGGAAAATGAGAGGTCTGGAACACAAGTTGAGATTCTAAATTGGAGAAAGGTCAATTTTGATGGTATCAGAAAGGATTTGACAAGTGTGGTTTGGGACAGAATGTTTTTTAGCAAAGGAGTACTTAGTCAGTGGGACACCTTCAGAAGTGAAATTTTAAGGGTGTAGAATTTGTCTGTGTCTGTCAAAATAAAAGTTTAGATGCAAATGGTGCAGACCCTACCTGATCTAGTCCTTTTACAGTACAGTCAAAAAATGAAAACAAATTCCTTGGTTTTCAAGAGGAATCGAGGCCCCATTTATTTTGTTCCTCTAAGTGCCTCAGGCTGTTGGTTGCAACCAAGATGCATTAATGGCTACATTATCATCATTCCATGCCCTGAGCATATCTGACCTTTTTTTTTAGTTGTTATATGTTGGCTTCTGAAAGCCTGTCAATAGTTTTTGCTCTTTGCCCTCTCTTTGGCTTTTATGTTGGGTTTGGCTTGGCATTTCGCCACAATTGTGTCTTCCTGCCTTCCCAATGCTTCCATTACTTTGGGATGTATCCATCACTCAGCTCCCAAATTGCTCCAGAAATTCCAGAATTGCTCCATTCAGTTTCCCTTCCAATCAAGTCTGGCCAGCTTCTCTGTCATTGAAACATGGAGAAGTCCAGTACAGAAACATGCCATTTGGCCCATCTTCTCAATGCTGGAAAAACTTTCAAGCTGTGGAATGCAATGACCTGCACCGGGACCTTAGCACCTACAATCCAGATACCATTCCAAACTTCTGTTAAACGGTAAAATCGAGCGACCAAACACCACTTGTGCTGGCATCTCATTCCACACTCTCACGGCCAATAATTTGTTCCCCATAAATTTTCATTTCCCCACTTACCCATCACCTCTGGTTGTTGTCACACTTAAAATCGGTTGAAAAAGCCTGCTTGCATTTACCCATTCTATACCCTTATATTTTGTGTACACAGAAACATAGAATACCTACAGCACAATGCAGACCTTTTGGCTCAGACATATCCTTAGCTTAGATCTACCTAGGTTTATCCCTAGCCCTCTAACTTTCTAACTCCATGTATCCATTCAGGAGTCTCTTAAAGACCTTTTCATTTCCGCCTCCACCACGGCCGCTGGCAGCCCATTCCATGCACTCACCACGCTCTGTGTGAAGGAAAAAAAACTATCATCTATACTTCAAACAAATCCTCAAAGCAATGTATTATTTCCTTGTTTATGTTTAGAGCCTTTGTTAGGTGTATAAGATGATGATGGGCAGTGATTGTGTGGATAGCCAGAGGTTTTTTCCCAAGGCAGAATTGGCTAATATGAGGGGGCATACAGTCTTTTAAGGTGCTTGGAACTGGATAACTGGGGAATGTCAGGGGTAAGTTTTTTACACAGAGAGTGCTGGATGTGCGTAATAGACAATAGACAATAGAAGTAGACCATTCGGCCCCTCGAGTCTGCACCGCCATTCTGAGATCATGGCTGATCATTCACTATCAATACCCAGTCCCTGCCTTGTCCCCAGATCCCTTCATTCCCCTATTCATCAGATATCTATCCAGCTCCTTCTTGAAAGCATCCAGAGAATTGGCCTCCACCGTCTTCCGAGGCAGTGCATTCCACACCTCCACAACTCTCTGGGAGAAGTTTTTCCTCAACTCTGTTTTAAATAACTGACCTCTTATTCTCAATCCATGCCCTCTGGTACTGGACTCTCCCAACATCTGGAACATATTTCCTGCCAAAATCCTATCAAATCCTTTAATTATCTTAAACATTTCAATCAGATCCCCTCTCAATCTCCTCAATTCCAGCGTGTACAAGCTCAAACTCTCCAATCTCTCTGCGTAAGACAGCCCTGCCATCCTAGAAATCAACCCAGTGAATCTACGCTGCACTTCCTCAATTGCCAGAATGTCCTTCCTTAAACCTGGAGACCAAAACTGTACACAATATTCCAGGTGTGGTCTCACCAGGGCCCTGTACAAATGCAAAAGGACATCCTTGCTCTTGTACTCAATTCCCCTTGTAACAAAGGCCAACATTCCATTTGCCCTCTTCACTGCCTGTTGCACTTGCTCATTCACCTTCATTGACTGGTGAACTAGGACTCCTAGGTCTCTTTGCATTTCTCCCTTACCTAACTCGACACCGTTCAGACAATACTCTGCCCTCTTTTTCCAGCTTCCAAAGTGGATAACTTCACATTTATTCACATTGAATGACATCTGCCAAGTATCTGCCCACTCACTCAGCCTATCCAAGTTTCCCTGTATTCTCCTAACGCCCTCTTCGCATGTCACACTGCCACCCAGTTTAGTATCGTCAGCAAACTTGCTGATATAGTTTTCAATGCCCTCATCTAAATCATTGACATAAATCGTAAAGAGCTGTGGTCCCAATACAGAGCCCTGTGGTACCCCACTAGTCACCTCCAGCCAGTCTGAGAAACACCCATTCACTGCTACCCTTTGCTTTCTATCTGCCAACCAGTTTTCTATCCATGTTGAAACCCTGCCCCCAATGCCATGAGCTCTGATTTTACTCACCAATCTCCTATGTGGCACCTTATCGAATGCCTTCTGAAAATCTAGGTACACAACATCCACTGGCTTACCCTCGTCTAACATCCTTGTTACACCCTCAAAAAACTCCAACAGATTAGTCAAGCATGATTTGCCCTTGGTAAATCCATGTTGGCTTGGCCTAATCCTATTTCTGCCATCTAGATGTGCCACTATTTCGTCCTTAATAATGGACTCAAGCATCTTCCCCACGACTAACAGGGCGATAGTTCTCCATTTTCTCCTTCCCTCCCTTCTTGAAAAGTGGGACAACATTAGCCACTCTCCAATCTTCAGGAACTGATCCTGAATCTAAGGAACATGGGAAAATGATTACCAATGCATCCGCAATTTCCTGAGCCACCTCTTTTAGAACCCTCGGATGCAGACCATCTGGACCCAGGGATTTATTAGCCTTCAGTCCTACCAGTCTACTCATCACAGTTTCTTTCCTAATGTCAATCTGTCTCAATTCCTCTGATATCTTATGACCCTGGCCCATCCATACATCTGGGAGATTGCTTGTGTCCTCCCTGGTGAAGACAGATCTAAAGTATGCATTAAATTCTGTTGCCATTTCCCTGTTTCCCATAACAATTTCTCCCAATTCATTCTTCAAGGGGCCAACATTGTTCTTAACTATCTTCTTTCTCTTCACATAGCTAAAAAAGCTTTTGCTATCCCCTTTTATATTCCTGGCTAGACTGAGCTCATACCTGATTTTTTCTCTCTGTATTGTTTTTTTAGTTAAGATCTGCTGTTCCTTAAAACTTTCCTAATCATCTGTATTCCCACTCATCTTAGCCCTGTCATACTTCTTTTTCTTTAATGCTATACAATCTCTGGCTTCCTTTGTCAACCACTGTGGCCCCTTCCCCCTCTTTGAATCCTTCCTTCTCATTGGAATGGACTACATTTGCATCTTTTGTATTATGCCCAAGAATATCTGCCACTGCTGATCCACTGTCTTTCCTGCCAGGGCATCCGCCAATTTAACCTTGGCCAGCTCTTCCCTCATTGCTCCGTAGTCTCCTTTATTTAATTGCAACACTGACACCTCTGATCTGCCCCTATCCCTCTCAAATTGTAGATAAAAACTTATCATGTTATGATCACTACTTCCTAATGGCTCCTTTACTTCAAGATCACTTATCAATTCCTGTTCATTACACATCACCAAGTCCAAAATAGCCTCGTTCCTGGTTGGCTCAAGCACAAGCTGTTCCAAAAATACATCCCTTAGACACTCCACAAACTCCATATCCTGGGGTCCAGCACCTACCTGATTCTCCCAGTCCACCTGCATGTTGAAATCTCCCATAACGACTGCATTACCTTTAGCACATGCCAATGTTAACGCCCTAATCAACTTGTACCCAATATCCATGCTACTGTTTGGGGGCCTGTACACAACACCCATTAGTGTCTTTTTACCCTTACTGTTCCTCAGCTCAATCCACACAGACTGTACTTCCCCTGTTCCCAAGTCACCTCTTGCTAAGGACTGAATCTCATTCCTCACCAACAGGGCCACCCCACCCCCCTTCCCATATTTCTGTCTCTACGATAGCACATATACCCTGGTACACTCAATTCCCAGGCATGATCCCCTTGCAGCCATGTCTCCGTTATCCCAACAATATCGTAGTTCCCCATTTTCATCTGAGCTTCAAGCTCATCTGTCTTATTTCTGACACTACGCGCATTCAAGTATAGAATTCTTAGCCCATTCCTCCTCTCTTTGCTTAAAACACTGTCTAACACTGTACCTAACCCAGCTCCTTGAACTTCCATCGGGCAAATTGCACCCTGAATTTTGATGACCTTCTCAAGATCACCGAAACCTTGTACACATTTAACCCCATGCACCTTCTGACCAACCCTCTGGATCTGGATCCCTGCCCCCAGCACATCTAGTTTAACCCCCCCCCACCCCCCGAGCAGCACTGGCAAATACTCCTGCAAGAATGTTAGTACCCCTCCGGTTCAGATGTAGACCATCCCTTCGAAACAGATCCCAATGTCCCTGGAACAAAGACCAATTATCCAAAAACCTGAACCCTTCCTTCCTGCACCATGCTCTCAGCCTCGTATTAATGTGCATAATCATTCTATTCTTCGCCTCACTCGCACGTGGCACAGGTAGCAGTCCCGAGATTGTCACCCTGGAGGTCCTGCCTTTTAGCTTCACTCCTAACTCCCTGAACTCTCTAAGCAGGACCCCCTCACTCACCTTACCTACATCATTGGTCCCTACATGGACCACTACATCTGGGTTCATGCCCTCACTCTCAAGAATAGCCTGCACCTCATCTGAGATGTCCCGGACCCTGGCACCAGGGAGGCAACATACCATCCGAGACCCCCGATCTGCCCCACTAAATCTCCTATATGCCTCCATAACTATAGAGTCCCCAAAAACTATCGCTCTCTTCTCTTCCCTCCTCCCCTTTCTAGTTGAGGGTTCAGCCTCTGTGCCAGAGGTAGGACCACTGCAACTCATTCCTGGTAGGTCATCCCCATCAACAGTATCCAGTACGGTATACTTATTGTTCATGGGAATGGCCACAGGGGTGCTCTGCTCTCTCTGCCTGCTCTCCCTGCCTCTGTGGACCGTCACCCATCTGCCTACTTCTTGGTTTTTTGGTGTGACTACCTCCTGATAACTCCTATCTATCTCTGCCTCCACCTCCCGAATGATCCGTAGTTCATCCAGCTCCTGCTCCAACTCCCTAACTCGGTCTGATAGGAGCTGCAGCTGGTCGCACCTTTTGCAGGCGTGGTCATCAGGGACAACTGTGTTGACCCTGACCTCCCACATACTGCATACGGAGCACACCACTGCTCTGACTGTCTCCCCCATACCTGAACTGGATTAATAGAATAAGTCTAAAAAGCACCTAGCGACCTTACCTTCTTCCCCTCAGCGAGCAATCACACAAGCTTCCCGAAGTCCCCTTACGCCGAAGCCCACTTAGCCAAAGCCCTGAACTCTGCTACCATGGACTCACTTAGCCAAAGCCCAGGACTCTGCTTCCACGGACTCCGCTGCCCGCTCGACGCTGCCCGCTCTGAAAAGAAGTCCTGCCTTTTAAAGTGCGCGCTCGACGCTGACATCACTCATGCCTGCGCAGTTCCCCCTCCTCCACAGGTATTGACCAGGTAGGCTTAAATCCTACCTACACGGTCGAATTCTCTGAGCTCCCAGCTGAATCACAAGCTGTAACTTGCTCCCGATTCAAAATGCAGCAGTGCTCGAGGCAGATACAATAGGGTCTTTTAACAGCCTCTTAGATAGGTACACAGAGCTGAGAAAAATAGAGGGCTATGTGCTGGGGAAGTTCCAGGCAGTTTCTAGAGCTACAGAAGCACCAGCAAGTTCACACCGGGGAGCGGCCATTCACCTGCTCAGACTGTGGGAAAGGATTCACTTCATCATCTAATCTACTGAAACACCAGCGAGTTCATACTGGAGAGAGACCATTCACCTGCTCAGTCTGTGCCAAGAGATTTACTCAGTCATCCACCCTACAGCATCACCAACGGGTTCACACTGGGGAGAAGCCATTCACCTGCTCAATCTGTGGGAAGAGATTCACTCAGTCATCCAACCTACATAGTCACCAATAGGTTCACACTGGTGATCGGCCGTTCACCTGCTCAGTCAGTGGGAAGGGATTCACTCGGTCATCTCATCTCCTGATACATCAGCGAGTTTACACTGGGGAGAGGCCATTTAAATTCTCAGACTGTGGGAAGGGATTCGCTCAGTCATCTAATCTCCAGAAACATCAGCGAGTTCATACTGGGGAGAGGCCATTTAAATGCTCAGACTGTGGGAAGGGACTCACTCTGTCATCCTCCCTATTAGCGCACCAGTCAGTTCACACTGGGGAGAGGTCGTTCACCTGCTTAGACTGGAAAAGAATTCACTCAATCATCCAATCTACAGAGTCATCAGCGAGTTCACACTGCGTAGAAGCCATTCACTTGCTGTGAATGTGGGAAGGCATTAACACGTTCATCTCATCTACTGAAACACCAGCGAGTTCACACTGGTTAGAGGCCGATCACCTGCTCAGAATTTGGGAAGAGATTCTCTCAGTCATCTCCACCAAATGTGCATCACTGTGTTCACACTGGGGAGTGACTGTTCACCTGCTGTGAGTGTGGAAGGGATTCTATCAGTAATTAACCTTGTGCCACAATTAGCCTTGTGGTTCACAATAGAGAGAAAGTTTCAGTCAGCTGCTTGCTGGATATTTGTCAATCACCGTTGCTGAATGCAATTTCGAGACGGACTGTTGGTGCTGAACTCTGCAATTATTGCTGCTGCTCACCACACCCAGTTCTGCACCCTGGTCCCTGGGCATGGGAGGAGTTTCTTCTGCTGCATATTTACCCTTAAAGGGACTGGAGTTTCATATTCTGGATCTGACACAAATAAATCAGTTCTATTTTGAACTCTGTCTTCGGAATCTGTTGAATTTATAACACTGCTAGTGTACAGTAGAGAGTCAACTCGGGCCAGCTGGCCCCTGCCAGTGATTCTGTTCCAGATCAGTCCCTTTAAATCCTCCCCTGTTGTTCACCTCTCGCTCTCCCTGTGGTGATGGGTTCTAAACAATCACCACTCTGTGGGTGAAGAAGTTTCCTTTGAATTTCCTGCAGACTGAAGAAGTCGAGCTGACTGTAGTTCTGCCTGAGATGTTCTTCGCCCCTCTAATCTCTGGGCTGAGGAAGAATGACATTGGTAGGTTAACCTCCTTATTCAGGGCTCATTTCCACATTATGGGTCATTTCCCCTTCTTCTGAAGGGTGGTCGAAAACACCACTGTCCTCTAAATACTGAAAGCAAAATGGGAAACCATTAGTTGGATGTTCAGCGGAGGATGGTCAGAAACCAGAGGCGAGTCTGCACAAGGCAGAGTTTTGGGATCTGGATGATGGTCGGGGTAAGAACGTATGATGAGGAAAAGGGAATCAGCAGTGGGGCGTGACAATGAATGATAGAGTAGCAACATTTGAAGCTGATTGACAGAGAAAATATTTAGGTTGTCTGACTGATGACACAAACAACGCCTGTGGTGAGGTGCTACACTGGACGAGGAGCAAGTGTGTGCTGGGAATGGTTTCATCTATTTAAGGAGTTGTTCCTGCTTGTTTATCCTGCAATATTATAACTGGATGGTTATTATGGATTGTCGTATCTGAGATAATGTATCGATTATCATATAATTTGTAAGATTTTGACTTTAAAACTGGATCACGCTTGAATTTGTGGTGCCTTTTTGAAGTGATGGAGGTCATTCATGAGTTTGTATTTTAAAGCAAGATTTTGGTGAATGATATTTGCCACTTGATTGTACCTTTGTAAGTAATCTGATTGAGTTAAACTGTCGCAGGATCCGGCAATGTGTTGGATTGTGTCTGCTTTCTCTTGGCATTTTCTGCACCTACTGCCTTGTTTGTATTGTATTTCATCTCATCTGGTCAGATCGTTGGGATGTCTCCCATGGAGGGTCATACTCATTCCACTGGTTAATGTTTTCTTTCAGAATGATTATGTATTTTTCTGAGTTGGCCTCTCATGTACGTGTTCTGGTCTGTATTTCTTATCACGATTGCATAGACACAGATGGAGTGCTGAATCTTGTTCATTTCTGATGAAAATATATAATTAGAACTTTAATCTGACTGTTGTGTGATTTTTTTTTCATGTGTATTATTTCTCTTCCTCTTGTCCAAAGTACTGTTAATCTAAGTGGGTTTGAGTGTAAATAGTTTTTTTCTAAAGTTCCTACTTATCTTTGTAAATTTACTGATTGAAATGGGACTAAGATATTTTTATTAATGAAAAATTAATGTCTGTATTGATGAAGGTTTATTGCATTTGTTGTATTTGTTAACTATTTAGCTCTGTTTGACAGGTTCTTTTTAAGCATTGAACTAAATTTAGTCAAGGGTTTTCCCAGATACTTGGGAATCAAGAGTCTCGATGAAGGGTCTTGGCCCAAAATGTTGATTCCCATCCATTAATGCTGCCTGACATGCTGAGCTCCTCCAGCATCTTGTGTGTAGTTCTCTAGATTTCTAGCATTTGCAGGTCCTCTTGTTTCCCAGATACTTTTATGTTTCTTGAAAGAACAAGCTGGTAGTGGGGTTGTGTGGCTCTGTTGGTAAAATATTATATAAGATCATTAGGAAGAGGTGGCATGGGGTTGGAATGTGTAGAATCTCTTTGGGTAGAATTAAGGAACAGCAAATCTAAATAAAATCCCTGATGGGAATTGTATGGAGACCTCCAAACAGTGGTCCATAAATTACAATGAGAGATGGAAAATGCGTATCAAAGAGGAATGTTACAATAGTCATGGGGGATAGTCATGCAGGTGATTAGCAAAATTCGGAATGTGTTGGGCTCAAGAGGAGGAATTCCTAGAATGCCTACAAGATGCTTTTTTAGAGCAGCTGGTGGATGAGCCCACTTGGGGATCAGCTGTTCTGGATTGGGTGTTGTAATGAACCGGAAATAATTAGGTCACTGAAGTTCAAGTAACCCTTTGGGGCCTGTGATCTTAATATGATCAAATTCACCCTGACATTAGAGAAGGTGGCATTTATGTTACCCTGACATTAGAGACAGATCTGGAATGAAGAGAATTTGAGAGCAAGAGAGAAGAATTCGTTAAAATTGATTTGAAAAGAACACCGGCAGGGATGAAAACAGAGCAGCAATGGCTGGAACTTCTGGAAGAAATTCAGAAGGCTCAAGATATATACATCACAAAGAGGAAGTACTATTCTAAAGGTAAGGTGACAAAACCGTGTCTGATAAAAGAAATCAAAGGCAACATTAAAACAAAAAGAGAGGGCATAGAGCAAAAATTACTGGGAAGTTAGAGGATTGGGAAGCTTTTAAAAACGAACATAATGCAACTAAAATCATTAAGAAGGAAATGATGGAATACATAGGTGAGCTAGCCAGAAATATTCAAGAGGATACCAAATTTTTCTTCAGGTACATATAGTGTAAAAGACAGGCGGAAGTGGATATGTAACCGCTGGAGAATGATGCTGGAGAGGTGGTAATGGGGTTGGGGGTGCATGGGAATGGCAGAAGAAATGAATAAGTATTGTACATCACTCTTATCCGTGAAAGACCCTGTCAGGAATATGGAAGGGTCAGATGCGTATGACTACTGGGTCAGAATGTGTAAAGTTTCGTTACTCAGGAGATGGTTCTTGGGAAACACAAAGGTCTGAAGGTAAATAGGTCACCTGGACCGAATGGTGTACACCTCAGAGATCTGAAAGAGGTGGCTGAAGAGATTTGGAGGAATTAGCAAATGATCTTTCGAGAATCGTTAAGTAAATTATATCCTTAGACGTTCTTTCCTTCAGTACTCCCACTCTCCCAATTCCACCTGTCATCGACCACTTCTTCCACTTCTCTCACACCAACGCTTCTTCCTCTGATGTCTCATCTCTTTGTTCCCAGTCCTGATGAAGGGTCTCGGTCCGAAACGTCGACTGTTTACTATTTCCAATATATTCTGCTTGGCCACCTAGCTTCCTCCAGCAGTTTGTGTATGTGTTGCTTGGATCTCCAACATCCACAGTTTTTTCCCTGTTTTTGATAAAAACAAAAGCGGGGTCATGTAATAATAGAGTGGGACGTTAGATGATTGGAAAGTATTTACATAACCAACAGGAGACAACTAAAAATAGAACACAGGACAGACCCAAGGTGAAAAATTAAGGTAAGTGAGCCAATAATATCAAGAATCAAGAGCTGTCCATATATATAAATAGTAAAAGAGAAGCAAGTTGATATTGTACCGCTGGAAGACGATGCTGGCGATAGAGCAAAGAAATAGTGACCGAACCTAACAGGTATTCTGTGTCATTGTTCACTGTATTCTTCACACAGGAGCAGCATTAGGCCATTCAGCCCTCAAGTCTGCTCCGCCGATCAATCATGGATGATCCCGAGTCTCACGGAACCCCATGCACCTGCCTCCTCGGCATATCCTGTAATGCCCTGACTTATCAGCAAACTTTTAGATTCTGCCTTAAATGTACCTACAGACATGACCCGCACCGTTGTCTGCCAGAGAATTCCACAGAATCACTGCTCTCTTACTAAATAAAATTCTCCTTAACTGGTCTAAAAGGTCGCTCCTCAGATTTCAGGATGTGTCCTCTGTTATGGCTATCCCCGACATACGAAAAGACCAGTCCTCAACCACCCTATCGGGACATCTCCACATTCGGTGGGTTTCAGTGAGATTTGCGACCCCACCAGGCCCAAGGCTGGCAAACGCTCCTCATATCATTAACCCCTTCATTCCTGGAATCATCTTCTTGAACATCCTCTGGACTCTATCCAACGACAGCACACGTTTTCCGAGATATGGGTCCTAAATGCTCTAAGAGTGGCCTGATAGGGTCTTATAAACTACCCGCATTATCTCCTTGCTTATATCTTCTACTTTACTCTAAATAATTGCCAACTTTGCATTTGCCTTCTTTACACAGGCTCATCCTGTAAATCAACCTTCTGGGAGTCTTGCCCGAGGATTTATATTTCCGTCTGTACTTGTGTTGCTTGAACCTTCTCCCCAATCAGATAATAATTCACTATTGTTCCTTTTGCCAAAAAGCACCATGGTACATTTCCCAATATTGTATTCCATCTGCCACATGTTTGCTCATTCTTCAAATTTGCATGTGTCCTTCTGCAATCACATTGCTTCCTCAGCACTATCAACGCCTCCATCTATCTTTCACAAATTTGTCCCATCGACCAAACTTCGGACTGGGTCCACGTCCGGATTACCTTGGTTGTGTCAATCATAATTTTTGAAGTGAAAACCAGTATGTCATTCTGACTTCGCTTGCTTTCTGTTTCTCCGATTCGTCCAACCACACAAGTTACTGGTAAAAGTAATCACATATCTAGCATATCCACTTTCCAAACTGACCTGATCATCCGGGGAGACTGACGGCACCAGCGGATCCCCCAAGAATTTCTTTACTCATTCAATCTTCTAGTTTTTAATGGAGAATCCTGTCAGATAGATCTTCTGGAAATGTTTGAAGAAGTTACACGCAGGTTGGTTACAGGAGAAACGTTAGATGTTGTGTACTTGGATTTTCAGAAGATCTTTGAGAAGGTGCCGCTCATGAGGCTGTTTCACCAGTTAATATTCAATGGCATAAGACCATGAGACCATAATATGTAGGAGTGGAATTAAACCATTTGTTACATCGAGTGTGCTTCGCCATTTCATCATGGCTGATCCAATTTTCCTTACAGCTCCAGTCTTCTGTCTTCCACACGCATCCACTCATGTCCTGAACAATCAGGAATCTGTCACACTGTGCATTAAATGTACAGAAACATTTGGAGTACACATATGACTGTGGTAAAGAACTCCACTGATTCGCCACTCTCTGGCTGAAGGAATTCTTCCTCCGTTCCGATTTAAAAGGATTGCCTTCCGTAAAATCCTTTCCACACTCACTCTATCAAGGCCTTTCACTATTCGATAGTTTTCAATGAGGCCACTGTTAGTTTTTCCGAATTCCAGTGAATACAGACACCAAGTGGTCAAACATGTTTCAGGTGGCTCGCCATCCAATCCTGGAATCACTTCCGTGAAACTAATTTGAACCATCTCCAGTCAAACACATCTTAGATAAGGGGCCCAAAACCGCTCATAACACTCCAGGTGAGGCCCCACCAGTTCTTCATAAAGTGTCCGCATTATCTTCCTGCTTTTATATTTTGGTTCTTTGGAAATCCACGCTCACATTGCACGCCTTTTTCACCGCAGACTCAACTTGCAATTTCCCCTTTACGGACTGTTACACAGGACCTCACAGGTCCCTTTGTGGCTGAGTTTCTGTTTGTATTTTCTCTCCATTTAGAAAAGAATCATTGCTTTCATTTCTTCTACCAATGTGCATGATCAGAGACGGTACTACCTTCCATCTGCCATTTCCTTACCCATTCTCCTCATCTATGTAGCTGCTTCTGTCGCCTCTCTGCTTACACAAAGCTCCCTGCCCATCCAGCTGTCTTCATATCGTCTGCAAACATTGTAAATAAAGGCGATGAATTCCATCATTGAAATCATTGACATGAAACGTAAGAAGAATCGGTTCCAACATGGAGCCCTGTGGAACCCCACTCTTCACCGGCAATCATCGTTTCGATTATTTGACAGGTTCATGGAAACTTAGTCTGCTGTGCACATTCATTTGCTGATTTAGCTCAGACAATAAAGGTACTTGTTAATAAATACAAGCTCCTTCTGTAACTAAATGATCGTTATTGCTGATGGGTAATCCTTGTAACGCATTGTCTCAATTGTTACAGCTACATCTGACATCATCCGAAAGTCAGCACACAGTAGCATTAAACAATGAGGCCTACACAGCAATATCGATATCAGTCTCCAGAACGCCCTGATAGTTTACGCGAATAGAATGGCTGGAAGTAGGTGTGTGCGATTTGCTCGTGCCTCAGGATTTAGCAGCTGGAGCTTAGAGCAAAAGGGGAAAAAAACGTGCAGCTGCAATAATACCATTGATAATAATTTATCTGTTTACAAACGGTATAAAATTGTAGCATCATGCATCCCATAGCTATTCGACACTCACTTAGGTAATCACAATATAATTACAGAAGAGCAGAAAGTATGCCGTGAGGGTGTGAAAATATGTAAAGATAACTGATAATAGATTCTGTAATTCTAAATCAAGCCCGAATGAATATCTGAAAGCTTTCATGCAGTTATGTTGACTACAAAAATCATTTAATTCTGCCCCACACTAGAGACCATGTCATTTGGACTGGACAACCGCAGAACATTAAACACATTGAACGGTGCAATAGAGCGAGTAGAGCAGCAAGATCCGATACTCCCCATGGATGGATATGAAACATATAAACACCTGGGATATCAAAATGCAAGCAAATTAGATCATGGCGTGACAAATGGAAATAAACCACTTCAGGGCTTAAGAAAATGCGCCAGAAAGAGCTCAATAGTGAAAATGTTACAAAGGCAACACACAGCTTTGCTGCAAATACATTATATTTGTTTGTCAAAACCTATCTGGAAAACTGATAAGGAAAAGTAACAACGGAAATGAAAATTTTAGAAAACACTACATGCACTTGAGAGCAGGCACCTCGGACAAAGGCGGAAGAGAAATAACAGACGTAATAAGTTTACACACTACCCAGATGAAACTTAGAAAGATAACTCTTCATCCAGGAAGACAAGCTTTAGTAATCAACGCGAACATGTGGAATTCTGATATGGAGACCATACCATTAAACATAACTGAAAGTACAATATCGGAAAAATAATAAAATTGTCACTTCAGAACAGAAGGTTATCCGACGGAAGAAAATGACCTTCCACGGGGGACTTCCCCACGATCAGAACAGAGCCGATGTCGACAAGGAAACGGCGAAGGTTTGGCTCAGATTTGGAGTCCTTTTCCCAGGAACGGTGTAACACAAGGTGGTGAACTCTGAACCAATATAAAATACAGAAGAAAAGAACAACCAGTTCAAGCCAACAATGTCACGAGAAAGTAGAAACAATCGAACGCGCACAGGAACCTGCAGCAGGTTAACTCAGTTTGATTACTGATCCAGGTGAAATCAGGTGGTAAGCGTCATTCACCAAGTTCTTGCTTTAAAATGCTAACCCATAAAAGGCAGCGTACGTTACTACAGAGAGAACCTGATCCAACAACAACTTATAGCCATTCCAGACAGACACAACTTCCATAAATCAACATGAACAACACCGGCAATGTGCTGACTTAAAAGAGAATTTGAAGTGCTATTGAAAATGATCAGGGAATAAGATCATAAGACAAAACTGCATTGCACAACACCGTTTCGAGAACAGCTGTTCCCGCAGTGGGCTCAACCAGAGCTGGTCGTAAAGCCATCTCGGAGGCATTCCAGAGATTCCCCCTGTTTGGATCTGGCACCAACCTCATTTTCCAAATCTACCTGTATATTGAAATCGCACATGATCATCGGAACATTGCCCGCTTGGCATGTATTTTCCATTCCAGAAATTCCCCCTGTTTGGATCTGGCACCAACCTCATTTTCCCACCTACCTGTATATTGAAATCGCACATGATGGTCGGAACATTGCCCGCTTGGCATGTATTCTCTATCTCCCGTTGTAATTTGCACTCCACATCTTTACTCTGGTTTGGACGTCTGTATATAACTCCCATCAGGGTCTTTTCTTTATTTTCGCAGTTTGTTAGTTCTACCCACAATGATACAACACCTTTCAACACTATGTCACCTATTTTTTATGATTTGATTTCATTTTGTTTTTACCAACAGAGCCACCACAACCACTCGGCCTATCTGCCTGTCCTCCAAGTACAAAGGGAATCCTGGGACATTAAGCTCCCAGTTATAATCTTCTCTCAGCCACTGTTCAGCAATGCCCACAACTCCTTGCACGCCGATCTGCAGCTGTGCTGCAAGTTCATCTTCCTTATTCCAGATACTGTGCGCTTTCAATTATAACATCTTTAGTCCTGCATTCACCCTTATCGATTTTGTCACCTTTTGCATTGCAACATCCTGTTGTTTGCAATTTTGCCCCATGATCAGCCTCTCCTTGTTAAGAAGTCTCTCTACCCACTGGCTCTGTAATGCGAACAGTTCATCATCTGCACCTTCACTTCGGTTCCAATCCTCGGCCAAATTAGCTTAGACCCTCCCGAACAGACATTGTCCAGTTTACATTGTCCAATAGTAATATTCACAACTGGTCTCATCCCAATGACACCATGCATTAGTATTAAACAATTAGGCTTACACAGCAATAGACATGTAAATCTCCAGAAAGCCACAATACTAAACAACTCCAGAATAAGTGTCCTCGGCTATGCACATACAGCAAGTTGGACCAGCTTGAGCTGAAAAAAAAAACTAAATAAAAATCTGAATGAAAGAGTTCATTATGCTTGAGATAGACGGGGTTGGTAATGCTGATTAACTCCCAGTACATAACAATTCTCTCAATGGTGTGTTTCCCAAGCAACCTCTGGGTTCTCTACCGCGTCTGAACAAGTCCAGCTCCTGACCTTCACATGAGGTTTAACTACTAAGCCCAGCGGAACCATTTCTATTGACAGGATGAGGAGCAAAGGCGACTCACCATGGCTTCGGACGGATGGGGCTTGTCAGCCGGGGTTGGCACTCATCACGTGATGAAAAATTCTGTTCTCAAACCTATGAAAAAAAACCCAGTCCAGGGGAAAGTCTCGGTAGCAAACGATGAGGAAAAGTCCGGAGCAACAGCTCCACGGCAAAAGCGTGCTCTGTGTATTCTGTTGTAATGGCTTTCATATTGTCTTGTGTATCAGGGAGACAACTCGGTCGCATCATCCACGGTCCACACTGGCCAATGGGGGGAGTCATAATAATGCAAAGCAGTAAATAAATAAATAAACAAACCAATTAATGAATGAATAAATAAATACATACATACATACATTCATACGTAGACAGATGATAGATAGATAGATAGATAGATAGATAGATAGATAGATAGATATAGGTAACTAGAGGTTTAGACAGACAGAAAAATAGACAACTTGATAGATGAATACATCACATTAATATTAAGAGAACATGACTTTCAGAGTCATTGAAAGTGTGTCCATGGTTGTGGAATCTGTTCAGTTTTGCGATGAGTGAAGTAATCCGCGTTGTTGCAGGTGCCTGATGGTCGGAGTGACGAACTGTTCCTAAACCTGGTCTTGCGTCTCTTTCCTATGGAAGCCGGGGTAAAAGAGAATCACCTGGAAGGTGGACGCTCTTGTTTATGCCTTCTGCTTCCTTGTGACGTCACACGCTGTAGATGTGTCGCTAGTTTCCTGTGTTTTCACCTGTCGGGTGTGCGGGGCTTTTCCTGTGATGGGATGCGATGCATCCACTACCTTGTGCAGGTGTTTCCGTTCTGCGGCATTGGTGTTCCCATTCCGGGCCGCCATGCAGCCGGTCAATACTGCACTCATTGTTGAGATTTATAGCGCAGTCCAAGCCCAGATTAGAAAACCAATGGCAAACGGCTCCTTAGTCTATAACTCAAAATCAAATTTCAGCATGCTTTCATTCTCACAATCTGCCAGCGTGTTGGTTCCACCGCATTTGGGTCTGCCGCGGTCTGACACGGGTCAGGTGTCTGAGAACTGGATGGCTGCTAATATATTCTGTTGCTAAGGGAGATTCTGGGTCTGAGTCGCTGACACGACGTCAGAAGTTGGTTCATTATTAGCAGATATTCTAACGGTTCGAATATGTAAATTGTTGGATAGGCCAGGTCTGATTAGGTCTGTGCGTGTTACCTTGTGCCTCACCAATCTTACAAGGGTTTTCGCGGAGGTGACCAGGAAAGATGATGAAGGAATCACAGTGGGTCAAGTCCGCCTGGACTTTAGAAAAAGCCTTTGTCAATATCGGGCCTGAGAGGTTGGTTCGGAGTGTTCTGTCTTTTGTCATTGTGAATGCGGTAGTAAATTGGATGCAACATTAGCTTACAGCAGGGGTTCCCTTCCTTGTATCCACGGATCCCTCGGTTAATCGTCGGTCTCCATGCAATAAAAATATTGGAACCCCATTCCTAGAGGCAGAATCCAGAGGGTGGCAGTAGGTAGTGGCCTCTCTAACTGGAGGCCTGTAGTTACTGGTGTACAGCAGGTGCTGCTCTGCTTCCAGTGTTGTGTGTTATATAGATCAACGATCTGACCAACAGTCTGATAAATTCACTCTGCAGATTTGCGAATGATCCCGATATTGGATAAGTGGTAGACAGCGAGAATGGCTGATGGTCTGGAATACAGGTCAGTGTGTGGTGTATCACTTTGGGAGGACGGCTTACACTGTAAAAGGGAGGGCATTGAGTACTGCGGTATTACAGAGGGACCTGGGAAGACTGATCCATAATCCCTTGAAGGTGGCGTCGCAGGCAGATAGGGTTGTAAAGAGAACTATAGGCACATCAGCCTTCAGATATCGAAGCGACGAGTTCAGGGGTTGTGATGCTATGCTGAAGTTGTACAGTTGGAAATGCCTAATATCGAGTATTGTATGTGTTCTGGTCACCAACCTACATGAACGATATCAATAATCTTGACGGAGTGCATAGAAAAATTAGAAGGATGATGCGGGGACATGAGGAGGGGAGTTGGAGGGAAGGATTGAGTAGGTTAGGAATAGGTTCGTATTCCTCCAAGCGTCTGTGTAAGAGGGAAGGTTTTTAAGAGATGTTCCAATTTATGAAGGGTGCAGATAGCTTAAATACAAGCAGGCATTTTCTACTGAGGTTTGACTAGAATTGTGAGCTACGGGTGAACGGTGAAATATATCCGGGCAATATGCGGCGGAACATCTTCTTGAGGCAGCGAGAGTGTGGAACGGGCTTCCAACGGAAATGGCGGATGCGGGACCGATTTCAACATTGAAGAGGAGGTTGGCTCCGACACGAATGGGAGGGTTATGGACGGCATGGTCCAGGTGCAGTGTCCACGGGACTAGGGGGAGGATCAGTTCGGCGCTGGAGGATGAGCAGAAGAGCCTGTTTCAGTGCCGGACTGCTCGATGACTCTGACCAGATGCCACTGCGGGATGTTCCCCAGCGGGGTAAGGGTACTCCCGTCAGGCCGGGTGTGGCGAGGCATCAATATGGGACCACTGACCATTTCTCTCATAGTCTGCTGTAGGCAGAAATAATTACCGCACATTTGTGCAATTCTACTCACTCAGTTCAGCAATAATTTGGTAAAACTACATATTATATTGCAGAAAGCAATTTGGAATTATCCTCTGAATTTGGCGGCTCTTGATTTGGCCTTGAGTAAGCTCAGAAACTCCGGTGACTGAATCACTGAGCGACCGGCACGATGGTGAAAGAACTTATCATGTAGGCAGGATCAGGAGAGGAATATGGACAGTTGCCTTTTCGGGTCGAGACACTTTATCTCGACTCTTCATAGAATCCATGGTATTCAGATCTTCGAGGAGGGGATCGCTGCGCACAATTAACCATTTTATTCTCATGCACATCGAAAGAAGTTCGACAATTAGTGCCAGAATCCTTCCTGATTTACCATCAATCCGCTTTCCCCGGCACTCAGATATTTGCGCGGCTCTAATCTGAAGCCAGTGCACGCGCGGAAGCTCAGTTCTTGATGCTGATTCATAATGCTGCGTTCTTTCCAATGCCTCTCTCCTTGGACCGTCACTCTGTTCCTGATGTGCTGTGGCGGAAGTGACGCAATTGGCCTGTTGTAAATCATGTTTTATGAAATGCCAAAGAACCCCCGACCCCCTGCTTCTCCATGTTTCACTATCTAAACACGAGAGCAGCGTGCTTCAGGAATAGATGGGTTTAATTATCCCGATGCTTTACTGTGTCCGTGTATTTATGCCCCATTACCCACTTCATCTCTGTTTAGCAGTTCAATACGCACTTTTTTCCCAGAATCAATTTCTTTCTGAAATTCAACTTCGAATATCATCTAGTAACTCTGTAACATATTTAATATCGTCAGTGCTACTTGTTTTCATTAAGACCGGTGTTGATACAATATTTTCTGTTTTTCTCTGTCTGGTACAGCAGCGGACAATGTCTGTAATGCTGGGTTCACTGGTTTGCATTTCGCGCCGCATACTCGCCAACATCTGTGTTTGCGACTGACTCCGGTAACAGTGCAAACAGTGAGGGTTTGCGCCAGAAATCATTCATGTTAATGTCCATTAAAATTCAATCCCCGCAAGCAAAGTGACAGTGAATCACAAGAAAGGTGCGTCATCACGGGGAATTAACGAGACAGAGACTCCACTCGCAATGTGAGTGTGGAATCAGCGCTGATGAGGTGGACTCACCCACAGGATTACAGACTACTGTCGTCACCATCGATGGTCAGATAATGTCCTGTCATTACACGGAGTAGTTTGACAACATCACATTTGGTGTTGCGAGCCCAGCATCGGCCGTCTCTTGAGGCTTCATGACAGGTGTTGAGTTCAGTTGAATGAAATAAGGCGTGTTATTTCCCCACTGGCATTACGGTTCGTTAGAGCAGAGATATTTTTGCTATCTAGCGTTAATTAGCACCAGTCACTGTACAAGTTGTTTTCATTTTTGGTGACCGATTTTTCTATATAAGTACGTCATTTTGTGCTTCAGCTACATTGAGGACGGAAACATCCAGACGCGGTGGACTCTCAACAACGTGTGATCCGTGAAGAGTTTAACCCAGTAGCCGCAAAGGAAATGTGCTCTCCGGGCTTTTTTATAACTGTTTGAGTTCATTTACTAGCTATTTACAATTTCTAAGACAATTAGAAATTGGGAACATTCCAAACGGAACAGCCTTGGATCAACAATGTTTCTAGAGAGGGCTATTTGTTACACAGTCATTGTAATTGTCGGTATCCCGGGTAAGTACCTTTCGAATATTTATACGAAAGCAGAGACCTCACGCCGCTCTCAGCTACTGCTGATGTGATTTTAATCGGTGATTATTAAAAATCCCTAAAATGCTGTTCCGTTCATCTCAACCTCCTGCCCTGTTGTCGTTTTAACCTGGGTCGTGCAGACTTGTCACTGGACTGCTTCACCAATCCCACCCCCCAAAAACAAATTCTCTTCCCTCCTTCTGAAAAGTAAACTCATATTTCCCCCTTCTCTTTCTCCAGGCACTGTTCAATTAACGGCCAATCTGTTTTCTATTCTTTGACAAATCCCTTTTTTTTTCCCGTCACCAAATTCTGAGCTATGTTCCTTGGTGTCAGCACAGTTCCCTCTAAAATGCGGGGGTGCGCAGCCTCGTCATAATTGAAACTCCCCCGCGAACATGGCATTTGTGGACAAGCAGCTGGAATTTCTTTTACACGATGCTAACATCATTTTGAAATTTTGCGAAAATCTTTCGAAAACTTTGGTAATATAACGATGAATTTAACTGTATTAATGAATATAATCCATAAATGTGCTAAACACTAAACGTACCACATTTACAGTGAAACATTTTAGCTTCAGCGAACGTGCATTGTCATTGTTTCAAGTTACAACACTGTCACAAATGGTCACAATGAAGACAGAATGGAAGTCGGTCGCTCACTGTTCAGAAACCACCATCGCCGTCCCGTCAGAACATTTCACTGTTGCATCCTCCCTGTCAATTGTGACTGCCTGACAGTGTTTACGCGTCTTGTGTGTTATGTTTTGTCATCGTTTGAATTGCATATTACAGATTTAAACAACATTACAAGTGCCGAGCACTTTTAAGACCGGGTAACGATGTTCTGCTCAGAGCAACGGTTTGTCCCCGAAGCAGTAAAATAAATGAGAGGGAAGGTTGCTGCGGTGCAAGATCTTGTTTTCAGAATCTGACCTTGCAATCGAATCAAACTCAGACTTTCGGAAAGAAGCGTAGGTGCGCACTTCAATTGCACTACCCCTCTCCTTGGAAATACCGCGCTTGGAGTTCTGTGAACAGTTTTGGTCGCCCTGTTATAGGAAAGGCAGAAGTCCGCTAAAAATGGTGCAGACAGTATTCACAGAGTTGCTGCAGGGAATCTCGGGATTGAGTTGCAGGGAGAAGTTCGGCCGAGTGGCATTTTATTGCAAAAGGCAGGTGACTGGCGGACGAGGTGAATTAAACCATTCAACTCCGTGGGGTAGGGGAATCGTGAACAAAAGGCGGTAGATTTTTCAGAGGGCAGAAATGTAGCTGGATTCCCAGCGACGTTTCCTCACATAGAAGTTGCTCTGTGTATTGAACAGCCTGACAAAGGAAATGGGAGAAACAGAGTCGTTAACAATATTTAAAGTGCACGTGGACAGTTTGACGAATTAGATCCAATCACGAACAACTGTATCAGATGGCCACGTCGGTCGGCATGGAGATATTGGGCCGAAGGACCCGTTTCTGTGTTCTATCATTCTTTGACTTTGCTCATCGCTGCTGCATCGGTGAACGTGAAGAGATTAATGTGAGCATGCGCAACTGTAAAACGCTTTATGCTGCGGTCACGTGTTCAAACAAGTAAAGTATCTTTTTACTTCCACTGATAATGTCCAGCAGAGATTTAATTTCAAGAGAACAATTGACGGCTGTGTTTCTGCCAAAAAGTACGTTTGATTTTGTTTATTCTTATTGTTGGTCATCTTTGCTTCACTGCAGTTAACCTTGTTGCAATCATCATTCTCAGCCGAGGAAACTGCGGTCTCTCCAAATGCGTCACGCGGTACCTGGTGGCGATGGCTGCGGCGGATCTAATGGTGGTGATTATCGAAGTCCTGTTTTACCAGATGAGTCGAGCATACGGATTTCATTTCGGAATCCTGGACAACGCTCCGTCCTGCCTTGTCCACTACGCCCTGTGTCACGTGGCCGTTGACTGTTCCGCTTGGTTTACTGTCGCTTTCACTTTCGATCGCTTTGTGGCCATTTGCTCCGCTAAATTTAAAACGAAATACTGCATCTCCAAAATTGCGAGTTTGGTGATCGGCGCAATATCTATCGGTTTCTGTTTAAAAAACATCCCATTTTACTTCATATATATGGGAGGAACAGTATGGTTGACGAGTGATAACTGGGTCTGTTTCGATAGGATTGTATTTCTTATTTCGGGATCGTTTGAGGGATTTTATTGGGTGGACCGTCTGTTGAATCCGCTACTTCCTTTCTTCCTCATTTTGACCCTCAATGCTCTGACCGTCAGACAGATACTGGCGGCGAGCAGAGTACGCAGGGGACTGAAGGGACGGGGAAATTGCGGGAAACAGCGAGATCCGGAGATGCAGAGTCGGAGACAATCCATCATTCTGCTCTTCAGCCTGTCGGTGAGTTTCCTTCTCTGTTGGGCGACAACCACTCTGGCCTTCATTCTCATGCGATGCCTCTACACAGACCTGGAAACGTCAGTCCGGCTTTTTAAGGCACAGTTTTGGGGTTCTGTGATTCAGAATTTCAGCAGCTGCACGAATACATTTATCTACGGAGTGACCCAGACCAGATTCAGAGAGCAGATGAAAGCTCTTCTGCTCTCCCCCGCTAATTTAGTTTTGAAGATTTTTGGAAGTCGATACCGCGCAGGAGAAAGCATCAGATAACTTCCCCGTTTCGGAATCAGAATCAGGTTTATTGTCACCGGCAGGTGTCGTGCAAAATAAACCCACATCAGCCATGAATAAATTGGGCTCTCTGAAAACGTTCCTGTTCTCAAACAATACCTTTGCTCCCAACAGTTCAGCTTTCCCTTTTCGTCAGTAAAATACTCTCATTTCCTGCTATAATTTACATAGAAACATAGAAAACCGACAGCACAATACAAGCCCTTTGACCCACAATGCTGTGCCGAACATGTACTTACTGAGAAATTACCTCAGGATACCAAAAGCCCTAAATTTTTCTAGGCTTCATATAGCCATGCCGGGGTTTCTTAAAAGACCCTGTCGTATCTACCTCCAACACTGTCGCCGAAAGCCCATTCCACGCACTGGCCACCACGTAAAAACTACGACTAGAATCTCTTCTGTACCTACTTCCAAGCACCTTATACCTGTGTCCTTTTGTGTTAGCCATTTCTACACTGGGCAAAAGCCTCTGACTATGACTATCAATGCCTGCCATTAACTTGTACACCTCTCATCCTCTGTCGGGTCCCAGGAGAAAAGGCCGAGTTCACTCAAACTACTCTCATAAGGCATGCTCCCCAATCCAGGCAATATCCTTGTAAATCTCTGCACCCTTTCCATGGTTTCCACATTCATCCCGTAGTGAGGGGGACAGAACTGAGCACAGAACTCCAAGTGGGGTCTGACCAGGGTGTTATATAACTGTCAGTTGCTTGTTTACTGTCCTTCTGTAAAATGTATTTTACCTTGCACGTTATCTCACCCGAGTATCCAATGTTGAAAACGCATCGATCCATTCTCGAAGCGTTCATTAGCTGAACCTTTGGAATGGACTGGCCGTGGCTGCCAATCCCGACATCCAATCCCTTTCTGTATTGCTTGGTATTTCCCTTTACCTAATGTTACAGTTTGCTTACTATAGGCAGCATTTTACTAGCAGACTTTTTTCTGCCTTTTTTTCTGTCTGAATAGACCCCTCTAGTTTCAGCACAAATCGGAACCCACACTCTGAATGAGATATGCTTTTGCTTCGGCCCAATATCGCTGTAATTTGAGAACACATCAGTCTCCCATGTCCTATTGAGCTGGCTGCTTGATGGAGAACATATCGATTCAAATGGTCTAAATCAGGATGTCTGGAATCGTACCGTTCAATCCAGAATCGCTACAGCACTTTAAAACATTAATTTATTAACGAATAGTTTCCATCTGTATAAATATCACAACCGTCCCGAAATTGTTGCAAAGGTTGCACCACTTTGTTTCACATTAGCCTTTTCTGAACGAAATGTTTTAGACAGGGTGTGTTTGGCGTAAAATCAGTTTAGCAATCCGGAACTCGTATCTGCTTCTGGGTGCAATCACTGTTTGATGATTGCCTTCAAATTTAGACATTTGAATTTCCGTATTTGGACCCTAACGTGAGAATCCGTCTCTGACGGACAAAGACGTATCTCACACGTATATTGCTGTGGCTTCTGGAAGCTGCTGACCCTCCCGCTGCTCCTTTTATAATACTCCTTCTGTGATCAACCCGTATAATGCGCAGAGCACGATCTGTAATGGTGCTGCGTAATGGCCCAATGGAGCTAAATGTCATTTAGCCATGAATGCTCATTTAATATTAAACTTTTTTATCAAAGGATCTGTCGGAGGTAATGCAGACCCTCTCGCAGAGTTTACCCGCGGAAGTAGCGTTTGAAGATAGCGAGTATCAGTGTGATGCGAACAAACGTAAACCCATTACATGACTGTTTACCGCGATTAAAACTGATAGCAGACCTGAAGAATGTATCACAATCATATTGGCAATGGCGATCTGACCGCTAATCCGGCATTGAAAACAGATGAAATCAATTAAACTCAGATTCTCCCGAGTTATTTGGGCTCCCGCATTTACTTTTCCGGTTCCTTGCACTGCAAAGCCGTTGATCCATATCTCCCATTACGGGGTGCGGTATCCCTGAGCGGGTCGGCAACGATCACAGAGCCTAATTACAAATGCACTGAGTAAACTGTTTGTACTTGTCAGTAGGCAGCGAATGTCTTTACGTTTTTTATGGTCTGGAACAGGCCGGACCGTAGATTTACACAGCTGAACCTCCCTAGTAACCCAACTGATATATACATATATACAGCCACATGTTCGTGTGGAACTAACTTTCCCAACTCTGTGTGTGTGTGTGTGTGTGTGTGTTGGGGGGAGGGTTATTCTATTGGTTTACTTAGTTTAATTCCAATTGTCGGAAACGCTGTCGAGTTATGAACAGATTCCCCGATACTCAAGCGTATTAACAACATGACGGAATAAAAACAAATTTCCACCATGATCCGTGAATAGGACGGACAACATGGATTTATAAATGTTTCTATTCCACAGTGTCAAAGATACAGCAGGAAGTTCTGCAGCTGATCCACTTATTCTACGATTGTAGCTGTTGCCGGTCTGCTGAAGGAAATGAATTGGAAGCGCGAGCATGAGCCCGTCACCCGTGACCACATTGGACGAGCGGGACAAGCGATACTCCAACTATTCAGAAGGCGGTAGTCATGAGTCTTTCATTGTTATGAAGATGAATGGTTTTTGGGGTACTTCACATTATCTTCAGCGGAACTAACGTAAAACTATCAATTTTGCCTTAGTAAGGTATATCACAGTATTAAGTTTTACTACTCATGTTAAACCTTCATTTCTTGCCAATTAAACAAAATTTTCCAATACAATTGCTAAACTCACTTGACTTTCATTTATATGAGAGGTTTGGAGAGGTAGGGATTAGATTATCCTTGAAAGATGGAAGACGTGAGGGATCTGTCAGTGAATATGTAAAAATGAAGCGCAGGAACCATGGACTGTTTCCGATCGCACTATGAACGGTCAGTCTCGGGTAATACAAATAACGCGTCTCGATTCAGAACAGCATTCGAAACAGAGGAATGAAATGCCGCGAATGGAGTCTATCGGTCGTCACTTCGACAATTTGCATTTCTAAAGTGAAATCCCTTCCAAAATTAAAAACAAAACGGGACAGAATCCTCCAATGATACAGCGGATGAATAAGCAAGTGGGTTAGGTCCTGATTTCCAAAAGGTATATAACAGGATGCAAGTTAATTGGGTGTCAGAAAGATTAAATATCTTGGAATAATAGAAACTGTTTCTGTACAGAAACAAAACAGAACACTATTATGTTTCCCTTTTCCTGGACTGGTGGAAGAGTTACAATCGATTTCCTCAGAGATCAGTTGCAGCAGAACATTGTTGTTCTTAACATTAATATAGAGCTGAGTAAGTCTGGAGTTGAATAACCAAGTGATGCAGTACGAGTAATAGAGTAACAGGAAATATTGCATTTAAAATTGAACACTGAGGATTAAGCAGTGTTTTATAATGAATCCCGATAAGAAACCACGCCTCTTGCACCACATTCTTGCACTGACGAAATATGTTTTCAACTAGACACATAGACCTCGGCATCAGCTAACAATACGGACACCACATCTCCTCCACAAGCCTCTTCCAATCCCTCAACGCCTTGCACCCTACCGGAACCCATTGATCCGGAAATTTCAACAAGCCTCCATCAATGACCCACGCTCTCACACTGAACACACCCACCCTCTACCCACTCCCAATGACCAGACGTCACTGCCAGATCTCTTCCCAGTGAGACGCAACCGAGTCCATTCCATTATAACGGGTCCTTGCCATTGAACTTCCGGACTCCAAAAGTTTTAAACAAGCCCAATTATCACACCGCCTCCCTTAAAATACCTTCAAAACCCACTTCTTCAAGATCGACGTATGACAATGGCTCTATTCCTCCCCATTAGATTTTCCCTCTGACCCCAATATTCCAACAGTTACGCCGCCACATTAACCCCTGATTGGGCAATTACACGTCGGCCACTCCATTGATCGATATTCCACCAGCACACCTCCAACTATATTTCCTACTGACCCAATCTTCGACAAAATGTTCCGTTCTGAATCCTCCTCTCCAACAGCTTCCTCCAACACAGCACCTTCGCCATAGTTCCGTTGAAACCATACCTTCACACTGGACCACAGCCCCAACAGATCCCACTGACCCCATTCATACCGACTTTTCCCAATGACTCTACACCTCGCCACCAAACTCAACCGGTTGCCCAATTCCCCATAGGTTATCCACGATACCGTAAACCTTCCACCTTCCAATGAACACGATATTTCTTCCAGCAGCTGCCACTGACTTCACACATTCCCAGCTGTCCGGTCCGTCATCTGATTTACACCCGTTCAAATGCTTCTTGTTCTGTTGGTATGATCTGTCATGTACTGACTCTGCACTAAGTGAACACCGTTTCTCAGGAATCCACGGAAGTTACAGTCCGGTAACTTCCTAGTATTTCCTGAGGTACTATGCCTGTTATCGGACGCAATACCTCGGTCAAGGTCAAGATTTCCATGGCAGCATACAACCTCAAGGAGGACTCAGATTGAGCATGGTCTGTAGGTTAAAGTAATTGTCGACGTTTCGAATCGAAACCCTGTATTAGCGTCAATGTTCTATCTAATATTCTGTATTTCACGGGGATTTATCTTCCTCTTTGAGGACCTTTCAAAATCTGTTGCTTTGTGGGCCTGATGAATGCGGGAGGGGCGTTGGCGGTGAGTTGAACGTCCCGATGTGTTTGACAAAGTATAACTGCTCGTGAATTGGAGGGCGCTAGCCCGATACTGTAATGGAGTCAGGATCACCAGGAGACTTCAAAGGCAATGCAGAGACAGGGAGCCATGTTTTCGAGATGAATCCTATAATTGTCCGCGAAAAGAATATGGAGCGGATGACATCCTTGTGTACAGTTCACTGGGTAAATTCCGTGGCGGACAGCCATTCTCACCCCCCCCCCAAATCTGCCCCTTTACCTTGCTCACCTTTGTTCTCACTCTGATTTAAATGATCATCACTCTTATCCCCTTGGCAACCCGGGCTATCGCTCATCCAGTCAACGTCGGTTGATATTGCTGGTCGCAGGAATGTCGTGCGGAGCAGCCCACATTCCTCTACCCTGTCCTTCATGACTCCGGTCTAACCTTTATGAAGAGTTTATTACCAGTCTGACTCCGTCACCTCCCTGTCCACTATTTCACTTGTGCCCCATATGTTTTCCAAGACTTGCTGATTCATTGCTCTAAACAATCTCCCATCAGCCGGACAAACCGCAGAACATCTCATGCGCCAGGGTTTCCGTCTACACGGTTTCCCACTGATAGTGTATCGGACAGAGGTGCTCGATTCACCTCCCAGCTCTGCTCAGTGGAACTGGCTTTGAGATAATTATCTTCCACCTAAACGAGAATCACGTAAACTAACAACTCGCTTTATCAGTCTCCTCAAATACATTAGGAAAATTAACCCGTTAGCATACAGATGACAGCTTCCCCGTTCTATGAGATTTCATCCCACCTTTCTTGCATCGAAATTGAAACAATTAATTTGACCCGGAATCCCAAGCCACACACTCCACCTAGGAGTTCAGACGGTGAGACAGTTCACACAATCCATAGACTGTTTAACTCACGAAATTAAAGGGACACCTACAATACTTTGTAGTTTGTGACGGATAAGGTCTGGAGGAACCAGGAATATTTCGGATCTTGGCTTCAGTTCAGAATTCCATTGTACATTCTGGATCGCTGTGGGCCGTCAGGTGCCGGTCACAGTGGGGCGGGTTCTGTCACAAACCCGGGTCGCCGATGGAGTATTCTGGAGTTCTCAGCCTTCCTTACTGATTTTTTTTTTGGTGTGTGTGCGTGTTCTCTGAGATTTAGTAATGTTAGTTGTAATGTATTGTTGCGTTTCTGGTGTTGAGTTTTCTCTCATTCCCATGTGAGCAGCCATTGCCCCCGGGATAGTTCCCATTAACTTTCCTTGAGACTTTGCCGGCGTCCAATTAAGTACCCTTGGACTTTTGCCTCTTATCACAATAGTGACCGGTAAGCTGCTCACGAATCGGCGGTTTAATCAGCTGGACAAGGATTCCACCGTACCCTGAAGTGTATTTAAAGTTGAAGGGCTAAACCCTCGGGGCTCTGTCGGCCTGGTCCTTGCGCAATGAAATTACGGCCGAGTTATTTCAAATTGTACAAGAATGTGTAATTTCTACTGCTTTTGGTGCTTTTTTTCAGTTTGATTAATAAAATTTCTAGTTTTGTTGAATCTTCCTGCGTGCAGCGTGACAATACAATTCACAAATTCCAAAACTCGAGCAGTTCGCAGTTAAGCCTCCTCTGTTATGATATGAAACAGCTTCATACGTTTAAGCCGCCAGAAAAGCCGCAGACAGTATTTTAGATTTTGTTTCATGACCCTGGAATCTTATGCAAGTCATGCTTCCCTGATGTTGATGCCGGACCTTTAATTAAGGAACTGTATAGTGATTTATCAAATACCCAACATTGATCGCTGCGACGCATCACTGGTCCCAGTCCTGTACTCCTAAATAAGGACATCCCCCATCCCTCTAGCACATTGTGCCCCCTATCACGATGTCAATATCAATGCTCCGGTAGTGAGTGCCTCGCACTGCGCATTCTTTTAACTTTTGTTGACATGCTCATAAACTCAGTTCAATTCGCGAAACATTATCGCCCAATCCGGCTCTTCAGAATCCCTTCTCTGCATCTCTCACCAATAATATGAGGCTCAGTTCCCCAGCTCCTCCTTATAGCCTTTCGGATGTAACGGCAATGCTAGAAGTCTCCGGGTATTGATATTGTTTTTAGAGTATAAATTAATATATTTCGACCAAGATTACACACCCCGCGGTCCTCCAGAAACGCAAAGAATACTCCGAAGTAAAACGAGCATTAAAAAAAAATAAGATTAGATTTCAAACTCCGTACGCTGTTAAACTTCGAGTGTTTTATGACAATGGGATGCAGTTGTACCAGACAGTGGAAGAGGCGACTACAGACATGAAGGCCAGTGGGTTGCCCGTCAGCATGACCAAAACGAAAGAAAGCCTGGTTGAGGAATTGTCCCGCTCGGCTTGGGGTATAGTGCGAGAAACGAGAAGGCAGGAGGCGGGAGGAAGCCGAGGGAAACATATCAGGAAGAGACCAGGAGTTTCCCAAAGACAGTCCTCACCCCCTTCAGAAGAGCCATAAGATTTGGCTAACTTTAAAAATGTTGAGAAGCTAAACAGAAGCAAAAGTACACGGTTATATACCTATCTCGAGAAATACATTATAATGTGGATTTTATATTACTTAGCTAACACGAGGAAATCTACAGATGTCGGAAATTCAAACAACAACACATACAAAATGCTAGTGGAACACAGCAGGCCAGAAACGTCGACAGCGCTTCTCCCGACAGATGCTGCCTGGCCTGTTGTGTTCTACCAGCATTTTGTGTGTATTGTTGTTTATATTACTTAGTTGTTATTCTCTATTTGCTCACTTACTCCTTTTTTCCCCAGCAAAATGAATATATATATATATATATATATATATATATACATATACATATGTGTGTGTGTGTGTGTGTGTGTGTGTGTGTGTGTGTGTGTGTGTGTGTGTGTGTGTGTGTTCATGTCTATCTGTCTATCTATATATAGATAGATAGGAGTACACAGGGAAATCTTTTCTGTGTAATGGATTTGTTCACTGACATTTAAGAATACTGCAATGGGGGCCCTCAACTCACAAGTAGGAGGGGTTATCCCCACAGCTAGACATTTCCTCTAGCTCAACGCAGGGTCGTCTACTGGAGACCTCAGCCTTGGAGTCACACGTTTGTTGCCATTTTTGTTATTATTTGCGTTTGTTGGTTCTTATTTGTTCAGGGAGTAGATCGACTAAGTTTTATTGTAATTTCAATGATACATTGACAGATAAATACAGATGGATAAGGACAAGGTAAAATTAATTTCTTTTAATGCAAATGGGCTATTAAATCCAATCAGACTTAAGAGAATTTTATCCAAAATGAAAAAAACGGACAAGCACATGTGGTATTTTTACTGGAAACTCATTTAAGTGATAATGTTGATTTTGACCTACAAACAAAGAATACTATATGGAAACTAAATTCAAGTCTACTAAATGATCCGTACTTTCAGGAACAAATTAAAAAAGAAATTGGTCTCTACTTAGAATTTAATGATAATGGAGAGTTTTCACCTCCCATTTTATGGGATACTCTGAAGCGGTCTTAAGAGGGAACATTATAGCGATATCTTCAAATAAGAAGAAAAAAAAATAAGGAATAAAACATAAGGGGATTTACAAAATAAGCTGAAGGAACTAGAGAAAAAACACAAATTGAATTTAGTACAGGATACATTAGGGGAAATTACAAGAATTAGGAATAAAATAAATAATTTGGCAACGAAAGAAATCAGGAAAAACTAAAAGTTTCTGAAACAGAGACATTATGAAAGTGGATCGAAATCTATGAAAATAATAGCGTAGAAACTGAAAAAAAAAACAGAACATACAATTCATAGAATTAGGGACCCAAGAACGAAAATGATAAAAAAAATAAGCTAAGTTATATTCAAGAAGCTTTTGAAGTGTTTTACAAAACACTATATTCCAAAGCTTTAGGGGGAAGCATCACCCAAATTGACACCTTCTTGAATTCCCTAGAATTATCCACTTTAAGCGAAGAACAAAATAGAAGGATGACTGATGACATAACTGAAGTTGATTAAAATGCTTCATTTAGTCGGCTTATATTAAGCAAGTCACCAGGATCAGATGTGTATACGGCAAAGTGGTACAAAGAACTTAAAAATGAGCTAATTCCTGTTTTACTCACCACACTAAACTGGGCTCTAAAAAAGGCACAAATGCCACCCAGTTGGAAGGAAGCGATAATCTCAGCCATACCGAAAGAAAGCAAGGATAAAATGAAATGCGGGTCATTTAGGACAATATCCGTTCTTAATGTAGATTATAGGTTATTTACCTCCATCGTGGCCAAATGATTAGAGGAGTTTCTACCCATACTGATAGGTAATGATCAGACTGGTTTTATACGACAACGCCAGATACAAGACAGTATACAAAAATACTTCACATTATGGATCATATACAAAAAAAAATCGAAGCAATAGTGGTAAGCATGGACGCTGAAAAGGCATTTGATTCGTTTAATTGCAATTTTCTCTGCAGAGCTTTACATAGATTTGATTTCCAAGACAATTATTAGAACTATACAGACACTATATGACAATCCTACTGCTCAGATTAAAGTCAATGGATGTTTATTAAATAGTCTTACCCTAGAAAGGGGTACGAGACAGCGATGTGCATGGCCACCACCACTCTTCGCACTATCTGGAACCATTAGCTCAATACATCAGACAAAATGAAGATATCAGGGGAATTACCATTAAAGGGACAGAGCATAAATTGGCTTGTTATGTGGATGACATTTTGGTCTATCTAGGGCAACCAACAGACTCTTTACCTGAATTGATGCAATTCTTTGAACAATATGGTCCATTATCAGGTTACAAGATCAACATAGATAAAACCCAATTACTTTCATATTACTATAGCCCACCAAGAGAAATTGGAAGTCGATACTCCTGGGCGTGGTACACAGTCTTTCAAATATTTGGGCATCATTATGCCAAAAGATTTGGCAAAATTATCACAATGTAGTTATCAGCCGTTATATAAACAAATTAAGCAAGGTGTGACATGATGGAGTCTGATTACTTTTTCCAGTCTCAGTGCAAGGATTGAGTCCATTAAAATTAATATTAGGCCCAGACTGTTATATCTCTTTCAGACCTTACCAACAGAGATGAATCAAAATCAATTCAATCAATGGAACAAGATGCTATCAAGGTATATTCGGCAGGGTAAAAGGCCTAGAGTTCGTCTAAAAACGTCGCAATTAGTAAAGGAAAAGGGGGGATGGGGCTTGCCTTCTCTTAGAGATTATTATTTTGCAGCACAGTTGAGAGCTGTGGTACGTTGGTGCAACCCATCATCTGACGCTCAATGGAAAAAACATTGAGGAGCGGGTACTTCCCATCCCCATACAAGCAATTTTGGCTGATGATAACCTGCAAAGTTACATAAATACTATTGATAACCATGGGTGAAATTGACTCTTAAAATATGGAAAACTACTATAAAAAAATATAATCTAGAGGGAGATATTGCAATTCTTAGATGGAGTGCATATGACGGATTTTACACCAAATAAATTGGATGCTAGATTTAAGGACTGGACAGCTAAAGGAATAAATGTTATTTGCTACATAATGAAAGAAGGAACACTGTTCAGTTTTGAAATGCTTAAAGAGAAACACTTATTAGAAAAACAAGATTTTTTTCGGTATTTACAGATGCGACAATATGTTAATAAGATGCTTAAAAATGTAACCAAGGCAATTACATGCTTGATAGAGCTCTTTAGAAAAGCATATAATTCAGATAATGGTAGTAGAATCATTTCAAGCATGTATAAGGGAGTGTCAAATCTAAAACACATTCGACTTCATACATTAAATCAAAATGGGAGAAGGAAGGAGAGTAATTATATCTGAGGAAGAACGGACAGCAATATGGAGGTATCAATGGAAGTGCACCAATTCACAGAAATCGAGGGAGTTCGGATGGAAACACTTAAAAAGATATTTCATTACACCTTCTCAGAAATCCCATTATGATGGTAACCTCCCTATTTGCTGGAGAAATTGTGGAAATCAAAATGCAAATCATTATCATATTTTTTGGGACTGCCCTGTTATCAAAAACTATTGGAGGGGGATACATAATGCCCGAAGTAAACATCTTTAAATGTGAAATACCCTTGGAGAGTAAGACCATATATTTTGGATATATACCTTAAGAATGGGTGAAAAGAGTTAAATATTTAATGAATATACTATTGGTGGCTGGTAAAAAGACTCTTACTTGGAAATGGTTATCACAGGAGAGCCCAACTTTAAATACATGGATGGAAATTACAATGGACATTTGAAAAATGGAGAAGATAACAGCATCTGTTAACCATAAGCTGGGACAATTTGATTCATACTGGGCAAAATGGTTTAACTACATAATGCCTCATAGGCCTGATTTTAATCTCACAAATCAATGAATCTTTAAAAAAAAATCACTCCCTACTTGTAAATTGTTCTTTCCTTTTGCTTGTTTGTTTCTTTCCACTGTTTTCTATAAGTGTATATCCCAGATAAATACTTTATGGAGATTTTGTGATATATATGATTATAGGTGTACAATGTCTGAAATACATCTTATGGAGCTGTTTGTTTGATGAACTTGTTACATATCCCGTAACTGGGCATCTGATCAGCAGAGAAAGAAGAATCCGTTGGAGTCTGGTGGTACGAAACTAAAGGTGTTTATTAGTAAACTACACAATACAATATCAAAAATGCAAATATACATATAAAACAAGTTAGCAGTAATAAACCTAAAAGTGTAGGAATAATAATAATAATCAATAATAAACAAGCTCTATTGATATCTAGGGGTAAATAAATTGTCATAGAAAAGGATAAAGTTCAGTTCATGAGTGCTGATGTAGTTATAGTTGTTGTATTGTAATGGTTGGAGAGAGAGAGAGAGAGAGAGCGAGCGAGATGTAACAGCTACAGTCAGGCAAACCTTTCTTTGCTTTCTTAATCCGTTATATCGGTGTGGTCATTCTGACCTCTCCATTCTTCTGTGGTGGACTCGTCACTCTGGCATGAGTGGACACACACACACACACACACACACAAGTCCCACCGGCCCTGCTGTAACACTGTGAGCTTTACTGACCGATCTCCTGGTTCGGTCTCCGAAGCCCCCACCTTTCTGTGGGTTCACAACACTCAGTCAGTGTCCACAGGTGTGTCTGAAGGGTGTCTCTCCAGACCTGTCTTTTATCCCCACTCACAGGTTCTCAGCTATCCATCTACTCTGAAAGACCATGTCCACCAAATCAGGCCCCTCCTGTTATCTCCTGAGGAATGTTAACGAGCAAAGTGAAGTCCTTGTAGTGGAAGGTAAATAATCCAGGAAGAGTCAAAATACAGTAAATCAACAGTCTCTCTCCCCCTCTTATCTGTAACAGATGTCGTTGCCTGGGCTTTATCTCTCTCTCTCATGAGCAGCATCGCAACATTAATAGTTCGTAGTTCTCAGCAGGGGGGTTCGGGAATGCTTAGCCCTGCACCCCATTGACCAGCAGGACTGTTCATCACTCATAACAAACTTCAATCAAAAAAAATTACAAAATAAATAAAATACAGTTGATGGTTTCCCACTCTGCTTTCAGTCTTTAGAGGACAGTGGGTTCTCTAACAGCACTTTAGAAGCGGGGAAAGTGACCCATTATGTGGACATGAGTCGTGATTAAAGAGTTTAACTACCAATGTCATTCTTCCTCAGCCCAGAGACTAGAGGGGCGAAGAACATCTCAGACAGATGTGCAGTCAGCTCGACTTCTTCAGTCTGCAGGAAATTCAAGGGAAACCTCTTCGCCTACAGAGTGGTGACTATTTGGATCTCATTCACAGGGAGAGCGAGAGGAGAACAACAGGTGAGAATTTGAAAGATCAGTTGTGGAAGAGAATCACTGGCAGTGTTCAGCCAGCCTGAGGTGACTCTCTACTGTACTCTAGGTGTGTTATAAATTCACTAAGTACCGGAGACAGTGTTTAAGATAGAACTGATTTGTTTGTCACACATCTAGTCCCATTAAAGGTGAATATGCTCCCCCCCCGTGCCTGGGGAGCAGCAGCAATTACTGCAGAGTTCAACACATACAATCGCTCTCAAAATTGCATTCAGCAAGAGTGATGGGCAAATATCCAGCAGGCAGCTTATTGAAACTTTCTCCCCAGTGTGAACCCGGTAGTGTGTCACAAGTGTAACATGCTGTAAGGTTTCACTGCTGATGTAATGGTTTCTCTGTAGCAGCAATGTCTAGTTTACAAGTAGAGATAACAGGGTTTCGGAGTGGTGGGCTATCCAATGACAGAAATGTTCTTTCTTGTGAGTCTGGATGAGAAAATTTCATGGGCTTTTGCTGGGGAAGAGATGAGAAGCCAGAAATGGACAGAGTGGACCCTGTTTTTTTTTACTTTACAACCCTATAGTCAGAGTAAGAATTATTAACCACATATTGTGTACTGTTTGTTATTTCGGGGTACTGATTTGTAACAGGGGACATGGCGCAGCATACACCCAAATTTGGTCGAGCTAGGGGGCTATCAACACCTATATTAAGCTGTTAGCCGGAGTGAGAGTTACATAAGATTAAATGACTGAGTGAATACATTCCCACATTAACAGGAGGTTAACGGCCTCTCTCCAGTGTGAACTGACTGGTGTGCTTGCAGGCTAGATAACTCTGTGAAACCCTTCCCACAGTCTGAGCAGGTGAACGGCCGCTCCCCAGTGTGATCTAAATGGTGTGCCTGTAAGCTAGCTAACTGCTTGAATCCCTTCCCACAGTCCGAACAGCTTAATGGCTTCTCCCCAGTGTGAACTCGCTGATGTACCTTCAGTTGAGATGACCGAGTGAATCCCTTCCCACAGTCCGAGCAGGTGAATGGCCTCTCTCCAGTGTGAACTCGCTGATGTACCTTCAGTTAAGATGACCGAGTGAAACCCTTCCCACAGTCCGAGCAGGTAAATGGCCTCTCCCCAGTGTGAACTAAATGGTGTGCTTGTGGGCTAGCTAACTGCGTGAATCCCTTCCCACAGTCTGAGCAAGAAAACGGCCTCTCCCCAGTGTGAACTCGCTGATGTAACTTCAGTTGAGATGACGAAATGAATCCCTTCCCACATTCCGAGCAGATGAACGGCCTCTCCCCAGTGTGAACTCGCTGATGTAACTTCAGTTGAGATGACGAAATGAATCCCTTCCCACATTCCGAGCAGATGAATGGCCTCTCCCCAGTGTGAACTTGCTGGTGAGCCATGAAGTCAGATGACCGAGTGAATCCTGCCTCACAACTTCAGCAGATGAACAGCCTCTGCCCAGTGTGAACTGACTGGTGAGTCCACAGGTGGGAAGACCAATTGAATCCCTTCTCACACACAGAACAGGTGAATAGCCATGTCCAGTGTGAACTCGCTGATGTACCTTCAGTTGAGATGACGAAGTGAATCCACTCTCACAGTCTGAGCAGGTGAACGGCCTCTCCCCTGTGTAAAATGACTGGTGTGCCAGTCGGTCAGATGACCAACTGAAACCCTCCCCACAGTCTGAGTAGGAAGGATGATCGAGTGGATCCCTTGCTCCACTTATTATGTATCTGGACAGAGACAGCAAAATTGGCGTGTTGTGTTCAATATTCCCGTAGATAAATTATTTGTTATTTTTAGCCTGTAAAGAGATTTACAAAATCCATCAATGGGAGTCGAGCAACATTTCATGTGAGATCACTTGAGTTGTCAAGGTGTGATCTGACATCACACTCTTACATTGAGGTTCAACACAATTTGGATGGAGAAATCATCTTCAAACTGGGCAAAGTGCTGGGATCTGGAATGACCATCAAACTCTGATGCTCTTCCTGTCTCTATAAGAATGGGACATTTCTGCCATCTCCAATCTGTGACCTGGCTCAGTTTGACTCTCTGCATTGGTATGATTCCCTGTTCCCACTGAGCTGCAAGGGCTCCTGGCCCCAGAATAACTGAAATACTCTCAATCAAATAGCCTGCAGTGCATTCTACGCACCCACCACGTACCCCTGACATCCTCTCGGTATCTGTTTCCAAACAGCTTAAAACTATGACCCCTCACGTTAGCCATTTCAGCTCTGGGGGGAAAAAAAACCTCTGGCGACCACACGATCATCTCATACACCTAAAAATAGGCTCTAAACATAAACAAGGAAATTGTACATAGCTTTGGGAAATTGTTAGAAGTATACAAGATTATGAGAGTATAGATAGGATAAATGCAAGCAGCGTTTTGCACTGAGGTTGGGTGGGATGACAACCAGAGGTCATGGGTAAGTGGGGATGGTGAAAATTTAACGAGAACATTTGGAAAAGCTCTTTACTGAAATGATCGTGAGAGTGTGGAATGAGATGCCAGCACAAGTGGTGAAAATGAGCTCAGTTTCACCATTTAAAAGAAGTTTGGATGGGAGCCTGGATGGTAGGGGTATGGAGGGTGATGGTCCCGGTGGAGGTAGTTGCAATAGACAGCTTAAATTTTTTTTGGGATTGACTAGATGGGCCAAACGGCCTGTTTCCGTACTGACCGTCTCCATAATTCTATGACAGAGAAGCTCGACTTCTTCAGTCTGCAGGAAATTCAAGGGAAACCTATTCGCCTACAGAGTGGTGACTATTTGGACCTCATCCCAGAGAGAGCGAGAGGTGAACAACAGGTGAGGATTTGGTAAATCTGTTGTGGAACTTCCACCAGCAGCCGACTCTCATGTGACTCTGTGTTATGACCCTACAGGGTGCGTCACTGAGGAAAGCTAATATTATGCACCCATGAGGGACAGAAGTTCCCAGTCACAGTGATTGGAGAGGATGAAGGAAGAGCGGGCAGAGCATTACTGGCTGAAGTTCCAGATATCATTTGGCGAAAGTCAGGACTGGTGGTTCCCCAAACCACCGTTAGGGTTTGCCCTGGGTTCATGCCAAATTGCCTATGGTTCCTTGCCTACACCCTGAGGAAACAGGCCTCCAGCACTGAGGGAGACTGGCAAGACTTGGCCGCGCGCCTACTCCGATACTGGAAGGAGTCTGAGGTGAAGACAGGACATCTGGTAAGTCATTCTTTTAATATTGACCAAACCCAAGACGTTGTCCCCCCATCTCTGGGCAATTTCAGACCATGAAGTCGGCCGCACCAACTGCCCCCTGTCCGGCTCACCATCAAAGAAGGACAGACTCTCCCATCCATTCTGCATTACCCCCTCTAGCCCGTCCGGATCACAGTGAAAGAAGGACAGACTCTCCCATCCATTCTGCAATACCCCCTCTAGCCCGTCCGGATCAGTGAAAGAAGGACAGACTCTCCCATCCATTCTGCAATACCCCCTCTAGCCCGTCCGGATCACAGTGAAAGAAGGACAGACTCTCCCATCCATTCTGCAATACCCCCTCTAGCCCGTCCGGATCACAGTGAAAGAAGGACAGACTCTCCCATCCATTCTGCAATACCCCCTCTAGCCCGTCCGGATCACAGTGAAAGAAGGACAGACTCTCCCATCCATTCTGCAATACCCCCTCAAGCCTGAGACACTGTTTTATGAGGATGGAAGCTCTTTTGTGGATCCAGCAGGGAAACGATGCGATAGTGACGGACAGTGAAGTAACTGAACAGGCCTCTTTTGAAGCAGCTGTCTCCGCCCAGAAGGCTGAGCTGTTTGCTCTGACTCGTGCCTGTATCCCAGCAACAGACTAAAGTGGGAACGTTTACACAGACTCCCGTTATGCATTTGGGATTGTACATGACTACAGGGCTCTCTGGGAACAGGGGGATTCCTGACTTCCTCTGGCCACCCCATTAGTAATGCCACCATTGTAAAGAGCTTACTCACCGCTCGACAGCTACCTCTTGTTTTGGTTGTTATTAAGTGAGCAGCCGGCACCTGCATGTCCGACCGGGTCACTAAAGGCAATGCTTTAGTGGATGAGACAGCGAAAAGTGCAGCACAATCGTCAGTAGTTGTAGTCCCCTCAGGTTCCCATCAAACAACCCTCCGTGACTAAAGCAGAACGGGTTTGCCAGACATGAGGGAGGTGCGTACTTTTCAGGGGGACGACTCTGAGGAGGAGCGCAAACTGTGGTCCCAGATGGGGTTCCAGAAAGACCCCGATCTAGGTTTTTGGATTACCCCAGCGGGACAGCTTTGTTTTCCTATACAGTTTTTACCAATTTTGGTTGATAATATACATAATTATTCACACCTGGGAAAGGAGGGAATGGTTGGTAACCTGTACCCTGCACATCGGGTACGAGTCCCTTGCCAGGCGGACCTTTCTCGTGTCTACAAGTTGATTTGATTGAATTGCCAACAGTACATTGCTATAGATACTGCTTAGATATTATAGATGTGTTTAGTAGATGGATTGAAGCTATTCCAACTACCAATAATACTGTTATGAAGGTATTATTATGGTAAATAATTCCCCAGTATGGCCTGCCAGAGATGCTGAGCTCTGACAATGGCACACACTCTGTGGAGAAAGTAAACAAAGAAGTACATAACAAACTAGCTATCCAGCAACAATACCATTGTGTACACCACCCACGGGCCACTGGCACAGTGGAGAGAGCAAATGGCAGACTGAAGAGTAAATTGGCCAAACTAACAGCAGAGACTGGACTCACTTGGTTGAAGGTACTACTTTTAGACCTATTCCAACAGGGTTAGCCCCCATGGGAAATCATTTACGGATGACCCATGAGGACACCCTGGGGACCAAGACCTTTTGTATCATTTCTCCCAGAAAATCTACCAGCAGAATTGGAAATTCATACCCTAGGGGAAGAGCTGGGGAAATACATATGTCAGCTAACCAAAATTTTCCAAGCATTACATTGACAGGTACGGTGGGCTTACAAGGAAGAGAACTACTCCACAGAGAAGAGTGACTATCCCACCATAGAACCTGGGAATTTTGTCCTGATCAAGAACTGGGATCGAGGGAAACTCGACCTCGGTGGAGAGGACCATATCAAGTGTTATTGACCACTCCGATGGCTGTGAAACTGAAGGGGCAATGCATTGAACAGACTGCAAACGTGTTACTGAAGGAGCTGAGTAGAAGGACTCTCTCAGACTAAAGGAAAATGTTGATCGTAGAGTGATGAACCTCTAGGTCTCTTGCCATGGACTGTCATTTTGAGAGAGGGTGCTTGAGCGACGTCAGACGCCGGCTTTCTCAGCTCCTGTTTGACTCTTACTAAGAGAGAGAGGGGCAGAACTATTTGACTGTGCAGCTTGTTTACACTTGCTTGCTTGTGTAAACAAGCTTGTGATGTGTCTTTCATCATTGATTCCGTGGATGAACTGAACTTTCATACTTTACCATCTCAAGACTTTGAGCTTGGTATTCCCTGAGCTCAATGGTTTGGGAGTTATATTTACACATATGTGTACTCATAACACTTTTAATTTTTGGTATTTTGCTTAATTTGCTATATTGTAAGCAGATACGAATAAAGACAGTGGTTTTAACATCAAAACCGGACTCTAGGTGTGGTCTATTGCTGCTGGTTCATTTAAACCGTTATTCGTGCGTAACAATGGTGTTCGCTTTTATGTCTTTAAGAAGGCTCACCCCAGCATCCAGGGGCCCCCAGGTTAACACCTTTCTGTCTCTCTGTCACACCTATGCCAAACAGGTAGAACCAGGGGACTGCTGGACTTGTGCCGAAATTCCTCAGTATGGTAAAACAATGATTCAAATGTCAGTAATCACCATCAACCAGAGTGAGGAACTCTCAGCCTGGGCTTTTTCAAATAACACCTGGGGAAGAGAGTGAGGAACTGTGGTCCGCTCAGAGATGACTGTGGCTACGGGTGTTTTGAGGGATGGTATCTCAAGCCCCCACCAACTGGAATTTCCTTTACTGGGGAACACGCTTCCTGGCCATAACTGCATGTGCCCAGCAGCCGAGAGAAATAACTGAGACTGAGCAATTTTGAATGATCGCTTTTCTCTCCTTTGGAGTAGCCAGGAATTCACGAGAGATAATCAATTTGGCTACAAGCACTTGAGGAGCTGGCCACAATAATGCAGGGGACCTGACAGAAACACAGGCCCAAGTTACAGAAATATCCACTGAAATGATTGCAATCCAGCAAACAGTTGTACAGAATCATACAGCTTTAGATTTTATCCCAGCTGAGAAAGGGGGAACCTGTGCCGTTATTTACACAGAATGCTGCACCTATATCCCTGATGAGTCTACTAACGCTACTTCCCTCTCCGAGCACACTCCCAAGGAGACTGACCGCATCAGGAGAGTAGGGCAGGATTTACACAGGTTCACCGAAAGGTCGAAATGGTGATCTTCGAAGGCCTATTTCGTAATATGTGGGGCATCATATTGCATTATGTCCTAATAGTTGTACATATCATTGTTAAAATTACTGTTGTATGCCGTTTTTACCCACTGAAAAGTCAATGCTTTACTTGGTTGCTTTCTCTGTAAAAAGTTACTGCTTTGTTGATCATGTAATAATCTAAAGGAGGGAATGATAAAGTATGTAAAAGGGTTAACACCGTTAAACAATAGCAGCCAGTTTTTCTGAAAGAAACTGCTGATGATCAACAGATGTACTAAGCCATGCTGAGCCATATTTCTTCTTCAGGGTAGCTAGCTAGGGCTTCAGGATGAATATCTCCTTGGTCGCTCATGCGAAGAGATAGGACAGCTTCAGTCTGTTCTGTGTGTGTGAGCCATTATGACTATTTTGAAACTTGTCTTTAGGGGCTGTCATAGTAAATAACTTTGGCTCCAGCCTGTCTTGTGTGGGGAGTATCTGTACAGATATATCTGTGGTGTAAGGGGAATTGTTAGTCAATTAGTGCATTGGGCGGGAACATTCACAGACTGTTCCTGTTTGAACAACTAACTGAGTAAGCATCGGGTGCTTGGAGTCAAGAGCTTGTACTTATACGGACTCTGAGTGACTTTATCCATATTCGACTTCCACAGAATGGAAGTGGTTTTAAAGGGCTGCACTGCTGGAAGCACATAACCAGACCTGGAGTGATTGCAACTCAGTCTGATAGAGGCATAAATGGTTGCTCTGGGCACATTCAGACTCACTCCATCTATTTCCTACCTTCCCCTGTACAGGTATGTAATGTCTAAAGGACCAGTGTTTGGGTCAACGAGACTCAACAAACTTTCTCCTGACGGAATCACTGGGAACTCCAAGTCAGTTGATTCAGAGTTGTTCTCTCCAGTCGGTGCTCTCAATCCTCGGCTGGTTCATTTGTTGCTGTTCCCTCGTCTTCAGTCGTGGTTTGCTTCCAGATGAGGTTTTTCATCAAATAAACCTCTCACCACAGGTCTAACTTTAATCACTGAGATAACAAAAACACATTAACAATGAAAAGGAGAACCAAACATTTCTGCTTAGTATTGCTAGGAACAAAACTCACTTAAATTTAAACGTTGAAGGCAGATATAATGATCTCAGTAAACAATCTTTTATTGTCACTCACACATCACAGAATGATGTGGGATAAGAAGGAGCCATCATTCAGTCAGGAACAGAATGAGGTGTTTTGATCCATCTGATTTGCCCCACCATTTAACCACCGCTGATTTTCAGTCCAACAGCATATTCCTGCCTTCCTCCTGTAACCCTGAGTTAGTCAGCAATCATGAATATATTCATCTCTGTCATAAATATACCCAAATGGCTGCCTCAACCAACTACTGCAGCAACAAATTCCACAGATCAGACATATTTTGGCCAAAAATATTTCTCATCTCAGTTTTAAAGGGAAGCATCTTCATTCGGAGACAGTGCTGTCAGATCACAGACTCTCTGTCTAATGGAAACATCCTCTCCATGTCCACTGTATCCAGGCTTTTCAGCATTCGGGAGGTTTACTTCACCATACATCCCTCCACCACCCCCACCATCCCTCTGAACTCCATTGAGCACAGGTCCAGTACCATCAAATGCTCCTCATACGTAAAGCCGATCATTCCTGAGATTATTCATGTGAACCTCATTAGCAACAACTCTACTGAACACGTTTCCAGGAATAAGAGATAAATTGAAACCAGGATAATTTACAGGGAAAAGTTGTGGTTTCTTTATTGTTCTACTAACACAGAATGAGCCATTTCCATTTCCAGGTTAACGTCAGGAAATATAAACCATTCCTGGGTGAATTCAATAAAAAGAAACTGGAATTACCAGAAATGCTCAGCGGGTAAGGAACAGCTGTGGGGACAGGAACAAACTATACAATTCAGCTTAATAACGTTTCATCAGAATGACTTCAAACATTTTCAGTTTTTAGTGCAGATCTCCAGCAACTCGAGACTCTGCTTGACTTCCACTGAGTGACAGACAGGTGAAAGTGTGGGGGTGTGTGATTTCCAAACACAGTTTGAACACCAAACACATGGGTCTATTTCTACTGTTGTAAACATGGAACTGCCGATTTACTCATAGCCTCTCCTTTGGCAGTCATTGCTTCCAAAGGAACTCCAGAAACAAACATCTGATCCCTGACCAGAAATACTCGATCAACACCTCACAAGCCCAAGCAGCTCGCTCCCCGGGTCAGTTTTACCTGGATCAAAACCTGTGATATACCAAGACCCATCCTCACAGAGTCACACAGCTGAATCTGCCACTCAACATCCCTGACAGCCTCACAGATTGTCCCTGAATCTCACATTGGGTAGTGCAATCTAGGATTTCCCCACAACTAATGTCCAGCTGCTCGAAATTTCTGCTTCATTGAAGAAGGACAACCATCCAGCCCCATCTGTGGAGGCACTAACCAAAGTCAAAGCCAAAACATCAGCATTTCCATTTGCCTGGAATAACAATCACAGGATTAAAGTCCAAGCACCAACTCTCCCAGTACTCTTTGCTGCCAGTAAAACGCAGCAGTGTGTCAGCCCATCACTGTTCATAAACTAGCACCTCCAAACCAATGCACAACAGAACTGGGACCTGATGACCCTCCGGCATTCCATCTGACAAAAACTGATATTGGAAATAACTCAGCGAGGCCAAAGGTGGAAAAAAATACTTCTCAATGAAGACAAGGGTTAGAAGAAGGATTGCTGATATATATCATCGGAGAGGTGAGATACGGGGTGGACGAAGTTTGACCCAGATAGTTGAAGCATATCACTGAACCTGAGGGGAGGGAGACTGGACAAGGTTGAACAAGATGGGCAGGGAATGAGCAGATAGAACCAGGTGGACAGGAGATCAAGGACAATTAATGATAGTTCTCCATCAACACACCCATACTGAATTAATAGTACACACTACTGTATAAAGGATCTTAAAATGACAAAGTTAGAACAAACAGAAAGATCTTTGGCATTTCCACTTTGACCCTCACCAAATTTTTTATCAACGCACCATAGGAAGTTTCCCATCCGGACACTTCACGCTTTGCATGGTAACTGCCCCGCCCGTGACTGTGAGGAACAGCAGAGACCTTTGGATCCAGATCAGCACATCACAGAATCCATTCTCACCCTAGACTTCCCAGTCGCTTGGTAAAGCAAGCAGTGAAATCAAAGATCCCCACAACCTGGGACATTCTCCTTCCTCACCCACCCCAGTCTGGGAGAAGACACAACAGCCATAAAGCTCCAGGACAAATGTGAGGAGCCTCAGGAAGCGCGGCGAGTTCAGGGGAAGTTAACACGACTGAGTGGCCAACATCAGATTTCCCGAAAACATCACCACCCATTCGGGGACTGTACCACACACCACGTGATCTTTCATCACAAAGCTGAGGGTGGAGCAGATCTGCGGTAAACACCCTCTCGTGACCTGTTGGCAGGACTTCCATTTCAATTCCGCCAAAATAGACAGCCTGGGCTCTTAGTTTGGATAATTCAATGAAATCGACACATTTTTGATGAGCCCAGATAACTGGATAACAAATGGGTAATTGGCCCTCACTGCAGGGCTCACGGCCAACATCGGATCTCCCCGCTCGGGATCGGTCTCAATACTCACAGATGGGAAACTGATATCTTCGGCCCACAGACAATGATCCTGTCCCACACAGACTGCCCCATCCAGGAGGCGAGGACCCCTTCCCGATCCCGCAGACCATCCACCACCACAATGAGGAAAGGGAAACACCGCCTATATAATTACCTCCTTCTCCCTCTCCCCTCTCTCCTCCTCCCTCCTCCCCAGATGCCTCACTCTCTGATTAGCAGCACAGTTCATAGGGAATATTCTGGACCCCTTTGCAAAGTAGGGGTACCCATAACCACCCCCCCCCCTTCCTTTTAAGAACTTTTTGTGAAGGAATAAGTTTAGGTTAACTTTATATTACAGTGTTTGAAACAATATACAGGTAACCATCAGATAACAAAGTAACTTGAGTACAATTTTGATCTTACCATCTAGATAAACAATCGGCTATAATGTTGTCAGTACCTTTGACGTATCTAATCTCTACGTCATATTCTTGCAATATCAGACTCCAGTTCAACAACTTTCTGATCTTATTTTTCATATTAGTCATAAATACTAATGGATTATGATCTGTGTAAACTACCAGTGGCTTCTGGGCAGGACAAACATAAACTTTGAAATGTTGTAAAGCCAGAATAAGTGACAGTAACTGTTTTTCCACAGTGGAATAATTTTTCTGATGCACATTAAACTTCTTGGAGAAATAATCCACTGGGTGTTCAATGTCTTCCACACCCTTTTGTGCCTCATCAGCCTCATCACTAGCGTCTATTGCTATAGAGTGGTTTTGAAAAATCAGGTGCTTTGAGCATGGGATGATAACACAATATAGTTTTCAGTCGTTCAACTGCCTCCTGGCAAAGTTCAGTCCATACAAATCTCTCACTGTTCCCCAGTTTTGTAAGGAGAAGAATGATATCTGCAAAGTTTTTGCAGAAGTTCCATTTATACCCTATCATTCCCAAAAACCTTCTCAAAGCCTGCTTGCTAGTTGGAACAGTAACCTCAGCAATAGCCTGTACCTTGGCTTTTACAGGGGCGAGTTGCCCCTGACCTACAACATACCCCAGATACGTGACACTGGCGTGGTCAAATTCTCCTTCAGTGAGATTCACTGTAAGACTGGCCACAGACAGCCGTTCCAACAATTTTTCAACAGCCCCAGCATGCTAAATCATCGATTGTAAGCCCCTGTGTTTTCTAAACCTCTATTTACCAAATCAATCATTCTTTGAAATGTTCCAGGAGCATTTTTCATTCGGAAAGTTAACACGTCATATTCATACAGCCTTGAAGATGTGACAAATGCTGAGATTTCTCTAGCCCTTTCAGTCAAAGGAACACACCAATATCCTTTCAGCAAGTCAATTTTTGTGAGTTACTTAGCCTCCCCCACCTTATCAATACAATCAACTTCTCCTCGGATGGGATAAGCATCTATCTTTGTGATGGCAATGATCTTCCTGTAGTCAGTACAGAATCTCATCCTCCCATCCAATGTAGGGATGATCACGCGTGGTGACGCCCAGTCTGAAGTGCTTGGCCTAATGGTACCGGCTGTTAGCATGTATTCAATTTATTTTCCCACTGGCTTGCTTTTCTCCAAGTCCATTCTGTACGGATACTGCTTAATAGGCTGGGCTGAAGTTACAATGACATCATGCACTGGAATTGTGCACAGTTTTAGAATATCAGGGAATTATCCTTTATAATTATTAGTTAAACTCTTCAATTGTTGTTGCTTCTTTGACTGCAAATGTTGAATTTTTCCATCAATATTTTTCAAAACATCAGACTTTCTGAGCCTTGTAAAAACTACAGGGCATTCAGTAAAATGATCTGGCAGTTCAGTTCCAGACACTACAATCTCCTCCATTGTCAGAACAGTACTCACTGGTGCAGGGTCGGAGTCACGATAGCACTTGAGCATATTTACATTCTGATCCGACCATTGCTCTCTGAGTAAGGTCAAAGGTGACACAATATGTTTAGCTCTCAACTCTTTTACCATCCCCTGGAATGTTCTCAAAGTAAAGTTACTACCCTGATCAGATTGGATTTCTTTAGGTAGACCTACCAGTGTGGAGAATTTGATAAGTGTTTTTACAACAGTCTTGGCCTTCATGTTCCAGAGGAACCTAGACACAGCACACATGATGATTAACAGATACTCATAGCCAGCTGCAGCCTTTGAAAATCGGCCCACACAATCCACTATGACCCTGGAAAATGGTTCACCAAAACCAGGTATCAGCCTAAGTGGTGCTGCCGAGATCACCTAATTAGGTTTTGCTGCACCCTGACAGGTATGGCAAGTCCTGTAAAAGTTCACAACATCCTTCCCTAAATTAGGCCAGTAGAATTCCTTCACAATTCTATTTGCTGTCATTTTCACTTCAAAGTGTCCACCTAAAGACATACTTTGAGCCACATTTAAAATCAGGACCACAACTTGATGTTCAACATCCCAATCCTCACTTACAAGCACAGTAGGTGGTGTCCACCTCCTCATTAACACCCCATCTTTTAGGTAATATTCTGCTGCCTTATTCTGAATTTCCTCTTCAGAGAGAGCTGTCTCTTTTAAAGCCACAATATCTAAATCTTTATTCTGTTCCTCCATGAATTCCCTCCTCGATAATGACAAGTCCCTCTCATCCGCCTTATTACCCAAATCCTGATGTAACCTGAAAAGTAGAAAAATCTCTGATAAATTCCCATAAATTAAACCTCCGTCTTTGCTAACTGTGTTAGTATCTGTGCGTGCGACGTCAGCCACGCTTGATTGTTAGCTGTACTGCTGAATTAACTTCACCCTGGATGGGTGCCAAATTAATGTTTACCAAACTCAACACCATTATTAAGCTTACGAAAACCTTGTTTACATTCTGAATGTTCCCAACTATCTACTCTATTCCTTTGACTTTTACTTCGATTCCTCTCCATAGTAACGCAGACAGGTGGCCTCTCAAAGCCAAAACAATTTTTTCTCTCTACATTGTAATCTTGACCAACAGCTCTATGACCTTGGACTGGTTTACTTCCAACTTCTAAAATACAGTGTAACGAGCTAACAAGCAGGGTCAAAGGTCGCGAAACTAGTCCAAACTTCACAAGTTCTTTCTTTAAAAATCCAGACACAGCACCCTTTCTCACTATTGTCCATAAAATTCACATCACCAGCGTTCAACTCATCACCAACTTTTAAAAACACTGCCTAACACAAATGACGGAGAATCCACAATTTCCACTGGCACCAAGGTTAACTTTTATTCACTGAATCAAGCCCATCTGACACAAAAAATCTGCATTCCTTTTTAACCGAGTCAAACAACTCAGACCTTAACTGAGTTTCAACACAAGATTCATTACCCTGTGAATCCACAGGTACCTCAACAACCTGAACACAGGTAAACAGGACAGCTGCCTCTACTAGGCTTTCAATACCAGTCCCAGTTTCAAATTCAGGCTCATACTTTATGTTATCTGCCTGAAGCCACATCTCAGCCTCATTAAGTACTTTACCTTCACAAAACATCTCAACACTTCCTCTTCAAATTTCCCCTTGGCAACATAATGCTGTGCTGTTAACAGCTGTACCTGAGCCTTCTTCAGGTGAGTGGTCACATTCATCTTTAGTTTACAAACAATTCCCAACAGCACATCACTCTTAGCATCATCCAACACCTCAGGGGTTGGTTCTGCCACAAACATATTAACCTCAAGCTCTATTTTTGCTGTATTCCCACACAACCAAATCAAAGAAGGGATTTTCCCCAATAAATTCACACAAGCCCCCACTTACTTCGTTCAAATCTGGACGTAGTCCCCAATTTTGGAAACGTACTGGGTTAAGTAGAAAAAAAAAATGGGGTCTGGTATTGCAAAAAATTTATAGTGTTTATTAGTAACTAAGCAATACAGTAATATAAATGCAAATATATGGAACAGGTGAGCAATGATATGTGTGTGTGTGTGTGTGTGTGTGGAAATAGGAACAAAACTGGGCTCTTTCAAACTGGGGTAAACGGGTACAGTCTTACGATGATGTAGAGAGAGATCAGTTCAGTTCATGATATTACGTTGAGTAACATTGGGGAGAGAGAGAGGTGAGAGGTGAGCCGTTGCCGCTGATCTTCCCATCGTCTTCTGAAATCCAGTTGTTCTCTGAAATCCTGTAGAAGTCACCGACTGTGACTATAACAACATAGGACCATTCTTCAGTGGTGAAATTATCACCCAGGAAAGGATGGACACACAAATCATTCCCCACCAGTCGCACCTTATTACAATGTGAGCCACTGATCGATTTCCCTAAATCTATATTTCAGAAACCCTCCACCATGTGGGTGCACCAAAGCTCGTTCAGTGACCAAAACTGCATGTCTCGTGGTGTGTTTCTGTCTGTGTATCCGTGGATCCTGGTTTTTATCTCCACATGTTGGACATCAGCTGTCCATCAACCTGCTCTGCTCCCCCTCTTTCTGCAGGCAAGTAACCTTGTGGAAGGTAAAAAAAAAACTGGTAGAGAAACCATAACATCATCTTTCGAGCAGTTTCTGTCTCTCTCATTGCTCTGGATGCCTTGCTCCCTCTCTATTAATAGCAGCACAGTTCATAGGGTATATTCTGGACCCCTTTACAAAGTATGGTTACCCCTAATATGCCTCACTACAGGTAGAATGTGGAAACCTTAGAAAGGGTGCAGAGGAGAATTACAAGGATGTTGCCTGGATTGGGGAGCATGCCTTATGAGAATAGGTTGAGTGAACTCGGCCTTTTCTCCCTTCAGCAAATGAGGATGAGAGGTGATCTGATAGACATGTATAAGATGATGAGAGGCATTGATCATGTGGATAGTCAGAGGCTTTTTCCAGGGGCTGAAATGGTTACTACAAGACAACAAAGTTTTAAGGTGCTGGGGAGTAGGTACAGAGGAGATGTCAGGGGTAAGTCCTTTTCTCAGAGAGTGGTGAGTGTGTGGAATGGGCTGCTGGCAACGGTTGTGGAGGCGGATATGGCAGGGTCTTTTAAGAGACTTTTGGATAGGTACATGGTGACACCAGAGAAAAATAGAGTAAAACTGGTAGAAAAATAGAGGGCAATGGGTAACAGTAATTTCTAAGTTATGAACATGCCAGCACAACTCAGTGGGCCGAAGGGCCTGTATTGTGCTGTAGGTTTTCTATGTTACTATGCATAGACAAAATCATGCAACAAAGAGAAATATTATATACTTAAAAAGTGAGGTCGTGTTCAAGGGTTCAATGTCCATTTAGCAATCGGATTGCAGAGGGGTAGAAACTGTTCCTGAATCACTGAGTGTGTACATTTAGGCTTCTGCACATCCTTCCTGTTGGTAACATTGAGAAAACGTCATGCCCTGGGTGCTGGAGGTCCTTAATAATGGACGCTGCCTTTCTGAGACACTGCTAATCCTCTGGTAATCTTATAAACGTCTATTCAGTCTCACAGCAGCCGGCACGGCTCCAGAGAAAACACAAGATTGTCCAGCCTCTCGTTATAGCTCATGCCCTCTAACCCAGGCCATGTCCTGATAAAACTCTTCTGCGCCCTCTCCAAAGCCCCGACATCCTTCCGAGAATGGGAGTGACCAGAACAGTATGAAACACTCCAGATGTGGGCTAACTAGTTTAATAAAGCTGCAAAACAACTTCCCGACTTTTGAACTCAATGCTTCAACTAATAAAGACAACCATGCCATTTGCCTTGTTAACCACCCGATCAATCTGTGCAGTCTCTTTCAGGGAGCGATGAACTTGGAGTCTAAGATCCCTCTGATCATCGACACTGTTCAGGGTTTTGCATTTAACAGTGTACTGTCTCTTACATTCGACCTACCGAGCTGCCAAGATGATCATCACTAATCAAATCTCACTGAGATTTCTCAGATCCTGTTGAATTTATTGCCGAGTGCACAAGTACGGGAAGGTACAGGAACAGAGAAACACTGACCTGTGGCAGCATCACAGGCAAGTACATTCAGATAACACGCGGAACACAAATTATACGATTCTCTGTCAGTAACAAGATAGAAACATGTTTTACTTCATCCTGCTAATAGGACCAGAACAACAGGGGCTGAGCGGCGGCTCATCTCAGACGGTTTGGTGTGAATGTCTCACAACCCGGACTGACCCCGGCAGATTCTGTGAAGGAAGCGAGGCGAGGCCGCCAGTTCTGGAAAGTTCATCCCCTCCCCCTTCAGGTTTCACCGATCACCTTTTGTTTCTCTCTCCCTTCCCCACCCCCACCTTTTATTCTATAGTCCTGCCGAAGGGTTTCGGCCGGTAATGTCGACTATATTCTTCCCCTAGATGCTGCCCGGTCTGCTGAGTTCCTCCAGCATTTTGTGCGCGTTGTTCGCATTTCCAGCATCTGCAGATTTTCTCTTGTTTGAGTTCGGGAAAGTTAACACACTACTCAACGTCAGACCTCCCCGCTCGGAACCGGCTTCAATACTCACCGAAGGGAAATTGTTGGTGTTGCCCCGCAGAGAATAATCCGTCTCCAGACTCCCCGTCCAAGGGGGCGAGGACCCCCTCCCGATCCCGAACCCGGACCCGCCGCTGACCCACTTCCACAAAGAAAAAAATCACTGCCTGGCTCCGCCCTGTGAGCATACGCAATATGCTTCTTTTTTGCGCCACAGGCAGTGGGCGGGGCCAGGGAAAGAAACCCGCAAATGCTGCCGATCTGCGGTAAAACACGATCACCTTTCGCTGGAGGGTCTCCCATGTGACCGGTGACTGTTCCTCGCCCTTCACATACCGCCCTACCCACCGCCGCATTTCTCACATTATTTCATTATTTCCCTATATCATTTCCATACGTATTTAGATTTTCCCTCCATATCTTCCCCGATCCCTTTCCCTCCAGCCCCAGGTCACAGAGTTCTCAGAGTTATAGTCTCGATTCACTTCCCATCCCGACACACAGTTCAGACCCACACAGAAAATGAGCTGGTTTCTTTTAAATCAGTCAACACACACAAAATGCTAGTGGAACGCAGCAGGTCAGGCAGCATCTACAGGGAGAAGCACTGTCGACGCTTCGGGCCGAGGCCCTTCGTCAGTCCTGAAACATGGACAGCGCTTCTCCCTGTAGATGCTGCCTGACCTGCTGCGTTCCACCAGCATTTTGTGTGTGTTGCTTGAATTTCCAGCATCTGCAAATTTCCTCGTGTTTGTCATTTAAATCAGTCTATGTTTATAAACACTCATTTCTATTCACATTCCTCTGGCCTCACTGGACAGGAACACTGAAACATTAAGTGAGAAACAACAGGAGGAGGCCATTCGGCCCCTTTAACCATCAGCAAGATGGAGGCTACTCTCCCATCTCAGCCACATGCTTCTACCGATCTTGATTTTCTCGATCCCTTGGCTCTCCACAAATCTGCCAGCCTCTGTTTTATGTGAGGACGATCACCGAGTCTTCAACACCCTCTGTGGTGTGGATTTACAGACATTCACCACCCTCGGAGTGGAGACAGTTCCCCTCATCTCAGTCCCGACATTTTAACTGCCATCATATTTGACCTACTAAAATGAACCACTTCACACTTACCAGGGATGAACTCCATCTGCCACTTCTCAGCCCTGTTCTGCATCCTATCAATGTCCCGCTGTAAAGTCTGACAGCCATCCACACTATCCACAAAACATTCAACCTTTGTGTCATCAGCAAACTTACCAACCCATCCCTCCACTTCCTCATCCAGGTCATTTATAAAAAACACAAAGAGTAAGGGTCCCACAACAGATCCCTGAGGCACTCCACTGGTCACCGACCTCCATGCAGAATATGACCCATCTGCAACCACTCTTTGTCTTCAGTGGGCAAGCCAGTGCTGGATCCACAAAACAATGTCCCCTTGGATCCCATGCCTCCTTACTTTCTCAATAAGCCTTCCATGGGTTACCTTATCAAATGCCTTGCTGAAATCCATATACACTGCATCTACTGCTCTTTCTTCATCGATGTGTTTAGTCACATCATCAAAAAATTCAATCAGGCTCGTAAGGCACGACCTGTCCGTCACAAAGTCATGCTGACTATTACTAATCATATTATACCTCTCCAAATGTTCATATCCATAGCGACTTATCTAACTTGATGCTTTCCAAAAGCTGCAGCACATTCTCTTTCTTAATATCTACATGCTCAAGCTTTTCAGTCTGCTGCAAGTCATCACGACAATCACCAAGATCCTTTTCCATAGTGAATACTGAAGTAAAGTATTCATTAATTACCTCTGCTATTTCCTCCGGTTCAATACACACTTTCCCACTGTCACACGATATTTCAGGGTGAAAGGTGAAATATTTTTGGGGAATCTGAAGGGGGATTCTTCACTCAGAGGTTGGTGAGAGTGTGGAATGAGCTGCCAGTGGAAGTGGTGGATGTGGGTTCTAGTTAGACACTAAAGAGAAATTTGGGTAAGGACATGGATGGGAAGTGTATGCAGGTTGTTATTTCCACAGTCATGTGCTTTGCTGCTAATTACCGAACCCAGTAATTTACAGAATGGGTGTAGAGGCTGCCCAGTGACTGTTCCTGTGATCAAAGTCACTGAGACGACTCATCACTGAGCAGATAATGTCTTCTCCATTCCCTTTCACTCAGTCCATCACTCAACACCTTCCATGTTTACAGGAAATCACAGAACTCACAGAGAAGGAAACCGTGACAGAGGATTCCCTGCTTTTCCTCAGGCCTGGTGATGGGGAAAGGCTCCCAGTCCCAGAGAGTGATGTGGGAATCAGGAATGATTTGGCAAAGTTGGACAAAATGCTGAAAAGATTTCTGCAGCTCGGTATGGTAAAACAATGCACCGAACTGAAAATAACATTGAAATATTGCTGACGTAACAAAGAACGTCAACAAACTAACCCTGCAATATGGTGTAAAATCCCGCTCCCCATATTAACATGGGTTATACAGACCAAAGAACAAACTGCCGGAGGAACTCAATGGGTCGGACAGCATCTGTGGAGGGAAATGGACCGTCAACATTTCGGGCCGAGACCCTCCCTCTGGACTGAGAGTGGACGGGAAATAGTCAGAGAAAGGAGGTGAGGGCTGGGGATGGGGCAAGAGCTGGGGAGTGAGAGGTGGATCCAGGTGGGGGGGGGTGGAAGGTGGAAATAGTGACAAGGGTGGGACGTCAGTAGTTGGGGCAACACAGGACTGCAGAAAGTTTAATTTAATTCCATCGAGGATGAACAAAAAGGTTAGAGAGTATTTGTTATAGAGAGTGCAATGAAGTTACACCTAACTGATCCCTGGAGTGGTGGGGTCATAACTTGAAGAAAGATCAAATGTGATAACACTAAATGTCATTTGGAGAATCGAGGACTGAGAGGAGAACACATTGAAATGCACAGCAACATTACCGGTTGAATCAGGGATCCCAGTCTCTGAAAAAGGGGATGGGAATCGAGCCCGTGACTCTGTGACCTGGGGGTGGAGGGAAAGGGATCGGGGTAGATATGGTGTGGAAAAGTAGACATGTATCTGGTGTAAATATGGAATAATGTGGGTAATGCGGCGTATGGGTCGGGCAGCATGTGAGCGGCGAGGAGCAGAGTCACAGGTTCAGGAGGGAGTCTCTCCACCCGTCACCTGATCCCGTTTCCTGTTCAAGTTTTTCTGCAGATCTGCAGCATCTGCGGGTCACAGCTCTACGTGTACGTGCAGCTTCATCTTTCACCCGTTCAGACAAGGCAGTGAGATCCGGATCTGTCACGTCCTCTGTTGTGCGTGGACAGCGTTTTTTTTTTCCCTGCAATATTTTCTGCATGTTTCATACACAGTTTCGACGTGCTGAAGTGCTGCCAACGTTTCTGGGTGTATGACCCATTGATGTGAGAATTTAGCCATTTGTATTTATCTGAGTTTCTCAGAAATGTGTAAAGTTTAATTCAGCTTCACTTCAGAATTTCCAAAGCAACAACCCAGTCAGTCAAATAGTTCCACAGAATTAAAAGTTTATTAGATTTTTATTTTTTCTATTTTTGAACTATATTCTTATTTTAAATCACAATTGTTAGAATCTTTTGTTAAGTATTAGGTTCTACTGCTACCACAGAGATAATAAATTTCATGGCACATTTCCCCTTTCATGAGTTATATTTCATGGGTTGAAATTCCCCTTGGGGATGAATAAAGTATCTATCTATATGCCGGTGCTATTAAACTTGATTCTGATATTGATATGGGAGACCCACCACCGGTCACCTGATCCCAGTTACTGCAGATCGTAATGTGAGATTGAAGCATTTTCCATATACTTGCTTTCCACAGAAATGACAACAGTTCAGTTTCCTTCTGAGGTTCCAGAGCAGAAGCTCAGTCTGTCTAATATTTCCACAGAATTAAAATGGGGAAATTTGTTTATCATCATCACGTACTGAGCTACAGTGAAAATCTTGCCTGATGTACCATC